>NC_071120.1:2042500-2112500 GCF_024256425.1 Clarias gariepinus | reverse complement strand
CGGACGTGATTTCATGTCCGATGTGTTTTAGTGTGAAAACTACACGTGTGTCTCAGCTCCACGAACACGTCTGTGCTGTTCACACGGCTGAGTGTCATGACAGTGAGAGTCATGAAGGGAAACCGGAGGTGATGTAGGAGTTCCCACGGCGCTGTCAAGTCAACGTAACTCTGAAACACCACCGCCGATGAGGAAACGCTGACTTGTGGTGCTTAATATTTAAAAAAGTCTCCAGATTGGCCTCCTTGCCCAAGGACAAAGCCCTCAGCACTCTCTGGTGCCAGTGAGACGACTGGCATCATCCTGCAGCAGCTTCATGGAAGTCTTTCAAAGACCAAGACAATTGGAGAAATTTTGAAGCACCCACACCCATCAAACCACTGACTGTAGAAGTAGATGTCTCAAAATCTGGTGGGACATGTCCTGTCTCAAAGACTTGGAGATAAACCTGAGCTCCATCAAGTGTACTTCTACCCGAAGAAGTGTACGCCGTCCGAACTAAACTGTGATGTAGGGAACTGATAGGGTCTGGCGGTGAAGCTCAGCCTGGAAGAGCGACATCACTGGTTAGAATGAGCCGAGTGTCTGAACCCCTGTGGAGCTTTATTCTTCAGGCTCTTGTACAGACCAGGTGTCAACAAGTCAACAAGATTATGGAGGAAACCTCACTCCACCACTCAACCACTCATGACACCCTTCCTAGGTCCTCAGGTCTCTCAGGTCCCTCAGTTTCCCCAGAATGCTCTCTCTCTGGAGATTCAACTGCAGTAGACGAGTAGTTTAGATGGCATGAGCCAGTGTGTACGAGCAAGTGACCGCTCATGGTTATTAATCAGAGACAATAAGAAACTCTCAACCAGGACGATGTAATGACCCAGAAACCCTCACAGGCTCTCCTGTCACATCCAGGACCAGTATCATCTGATGTCCCTCCACCACTGGACGTAGGACCTGCCCACTTGGTCTAAACTCACGCCACAAAAATGGGAAATTGGCGTCTCTTATTAAGAGTGAAGGATGGTGTCCTGCAGGAACCGTGCTGTATTCTGTCACACAGTGTTCTTTTAAACCTCCTGCTCTGCCAGAAAATCCGTACGACCAGAACCTCACCCTAGAGGTCGTAGACCCAGGAACCGTATGCACCAGACTGTCCACCAGGAACTCCATGTTCCAGCACTCCATCACGTAATCTCTCACAGGTATGCACACACACCCTGAACCAGCAAGCTCTGGACACTTCTCGAGGTGTGGAGAGGTTTGATCTTTAGGGGTTTGATCTTCAGGGGTTTGATCTTTAGAGGTTTGATCTTCAGGGGTTTGATCTTTCCCCACAGTTTAGTCTGATGACTCAACCTTCTGCCTGCTTTTAAAGGAACTCCATAGCTTCAATCCACAGAGCGTCCATCTTGGTGAACTTTCTGACCAGAACCACTTGCGATACACGTGCCTGTGCTGTTACCATGGCGACGTACAAGGCTTCACCAGCAAATCTGACAAGATTCCGAGCAAACAAATCAGATTCGGTCACTTGTCGTTTGCATTGCAAAAACACCCCGTGTACAAAAAAAAGAGGGAAAGAAGAAAAACGAGTGCGATTATTGTCCTGCCGTGTGAACGTCACCGTGTGTGATTTTTTGGGGTTTGTTTTTTTCACGTCCGGTGAGTCACACAGATTATCTCAGAAGTGTCCCGAAATTAAAAAATAAAAGAGCGAAGAAAAAGAAAATTCAGAAGCAGCTACCTGCAGGCAACCTTTCTCCGAAGTCCTGGTTGGATTTTCTTCACTTTTATAATCCTCTCTATTGTTTAAATTGAAAACCTCCCTCTCTCTCTCTCTCTCTCTCTTTCTCTCTCCCTCTCTCTCTCTCTCTCTCTCTCTCTCTCTCCCTCTCTCTCCCTCTCTCTCTCTCTCTCTCTCTCTCAGTGGGGCCATGTTTCCTTTCAATAAGCCGAGTCTAACAGCTCGTTAAGGGCTATAATCCCCCTCGTTTATGTGCCGGCTCGTTAGCGTAATTAGATTTGCGTCTGTAAGGTGATTATGTGTTTTTTTCCCCTTTTCAATTTCTATGACATTAATTAAAACTCTTTAATTCAGTGTTTATGACTAGAGACGGGAGGTTACGCGATACGACGTTCTCACGATACTCTGGCGGTGATTCCATCTGTGTTACGAGGATCATAAAGGAACTGCGTTTTTTTTTTCTTACTACCTCAAGTACAAACCAACAGCATACAACTGAAAAAAATGTCCCCTCCCGTCGGTGTCTCCACACAGGGAAGTGTTCACACATCAGTGCGTCTGAGACAGACCCGCCCTGTGTGTTTGCGCGTCACGGCTGCGCGGTCCTGGTCGAATGTTTTCAACCCCACGGTTAATGTGTGACTGTAGACTTCCGTCAGGAGCCGCAGACGGACGCCGGGAAGCGAGGGTCACGTCCCCACGACAGGATACACATGAACGTCACGCTTACGCTATCTTCCATGCATAAAAAAGTGATCTAACTCCAGGTCCAGGTGTCCTGATGTATTAAAAAGCGTCTTATAACACTCTGTAACACCTTACAGTCACATCACGTTGTTTTATAATATCACATTTCAGTTTCAGATCCTGATGCCGTCTCTTCTAAAGGTCTGCTCCTTCGTCTCTCTCTCTCTCTCAGACACACACACACACACACACACACAGAGTCTCTTTCACATCTTTGATTTGTCTTCTACACCTCACCATCTCTCTCATCTTCAATTTAAGCTCCACTCGTCATTCAAGGGGCTCCATCAGGACTGAGTGCTTTTTAGAGGTGTGCGAGTGTGTGTATGAGTGTGTGTGTGTGTGTGAGTGTGTGTGTGTGGGTCGTGTCGGTCTGGCCAGGTCCTCAGCAGGAGTGTGAAGAAGAAGAGAGATGGAGTGAAGTCTAATAAAACCGGGATTACATTTTAAAGACGGGATCTAAATGACACACACACACACACACACACACACACACTCTGAGACACTCCTCTGTGGTGAGAGTGGAGGAGAGGATTAGTGTGAGATGAAGATAATAATATTAATAATAATAATATTAATGATAATAGTAGAAGCAGAGAGAAATGTGGAGTGTCAGGCTGACATGACGACCCTGAGCACACAGACACAAACACACACACACACACACACACTCACAAATGGGCGTGTCTGATGCCGTCTTCTCCTCTGAAGCGCTGTGTCCCCGTTTCTGGCTTTGTGTCTCTGCGCTCTGCCGTAGCAGGAGACGGTGCACTTGTGACATTTCAGATCTGTATTTAATCACGGCTGCTCGTCCTGACCTGCGACAGCACATTTAAACCTCCCGTGTGTCTCTGCAGAAATAACATTTACATAAAGGCATGAACACACACACACACACACACACACACACACACACACACACACGTCTATAGTTACTCTATACTCTGTACTCTACGCTCTCCGGTTTCCTCCCACCTCCCTGAGATGAACTGACACCCCGATGAAGCGCATCTCGCCGTACACACTCATATTGAAGTTGAAAGGACGACGCTGATGAAAAGCTCCTCAAACACACCGAGGGCGTGACCACACCCTGACCCGGGGGTTAGGAACCTTAGGCCGAGGGCGTGGCCCGAGCCCTTTGACCACAAGTGCAAGCGAACACACGTCTATCACAGCATGTCTTTCTCCCTTTGGTGAGCGCCCCCCTGTGGACGAGCTACACGTCGGAGCAAACACTTCTGAGTGATGTGTTTCACTGAATACAAGATCACACACTGTATCAGGGGAAAAGTGTGTGTGTCCAAGTCGAAAATAAAGGTAATAAAGTGTGTGTGTGTGTGTGTGTGTGTGTGTTACAGATCAGTTAAATGTCTATGTGACCCTGAAGGTTCAGAATGTTAAGAGCACGACCATCACAGTGCGCGGAGACCAACCATGCTGGGAACAGGACTTCATGTTGTGAGTGTTTAACCACACACACACACACACACACACACACACACACACACACACACACACACACACTGCTGTCACTCAGGTGTGTTCAGTGTCGTGAAATAGGATGAGGCTCTAATGGTTTGATGCATTTCCTGTCATTGTTTACGCAACGTGGACGCATTATTTTGTTTACAAGGAATCACTGACAGATGTACAGGCCACGCCCCCTTCAGTATGACTGACAAATTTAAAGACCACACCCTCTTCAATGTAACTGACACACGTACAGTCCACGCCCCCCTTCGATGTAATGGACAGCTGTATCTGCCACGTCCCCTTCAGTGGGATAAACAAATGTATAGACCACACCCTTCACAGTGAAAGGGGTGTGGCCTCTACATGTCAATCACAGTAAAAGGATGTGGCTTGCAGACCTGTCCGCCATATTGAAAGCGGTGTGGCCTGTTGACCTGTCAGTCTTGGTAAAGGGGGTGTGGCTTCTATACACCTGTCGATCAAAATGAAGAGGGCGTGGCCTGTGGACCTGCATCTGCGGACCTGTCAGTCTTAGTGAAAGGGGGTGTGGTCTGTGGATTTGAGAGTCATATTGAAGGAGGTGTGGCCTGTGGAGCCTTAGTCACAGTGAAGGGGGTGTGGTCTCTACGTCTGTCAGTAACAATGAAGGAGGTGTGGGCTGTCATCTGACAGTCTCAGAGAAGAGGCCACGCCCCCTATAGTTTGACTGACAGGTCCAAATCTTTTGGACTAAGAAGGGTTAATAACCATAAAAGAGGAAGGGAGAATTCAAAAGCCTTTGATGTTATACACATGAGAGTGTGTGTGTGTGAGTGTGTGTAGCTGTGTGTGTGTGTGTGTGTGTGAGTGTGTGTGTGTGTATCTGCTTCTGTTTGAAATCATTTCCAGACTGAATCACTGCTGGCTTTTGTGCTGCTGTTTTCCCAAAAAACTGGAACTAGACTAGATTTGTCTGGGTATTGTTAGCCACACACAGACACACACACATGCGCACCATCACACACACACACATGCACAATCCTTAAATGTGTGTGTGTGGTGTGTGTGTGTGTTATTTAGTGACCTATAAACAGTACAGTGAGCGTCTGCACACACCAGACTGTCATGTGTACTGCAGTTGTGTAACTCAGTGTGTGTTTATAGTTGTGTGTGTGTGTGTGTGTGTGTGTAGTAGTGTAGAAGCGTTCCCCCTGACCGTTCCTGAGCCCTGACACTGGAGACTCCTTCCCTGTGTCATGTGACCACGTCCTCGTCCCAGGGAAACGTCTCCAAACACCTGTTTATTACCAACGGGCAAGTCTCAGCCCAGGAGCTGTTACTATGGCAACCATAGCGTATCAGAGCCAGCACATTAATATAAACCTGCTAGAGAAGGCTCTGTGTGTGTGTGTGTGTGTGTGTGTCGGCGTGATTACGGGCTTCAGTACAGAGACCAGCACGAGGAGGACCTGCTCCTCATATAACAAGGGATTGAGGGTTAAGCTCTCTACGTGTGTGTGTGTGTGTGTGTGTGATGGGAAGATCCTGTGTGCTGGATTAGAGCGATGTGTCGTCCACTCATCAGCAGGTTAAACCCTGAGGAGATTAGAGAGACAGTGTGTGTGTATGTGTGTGTGAGTGAGAGAGAGAGAGAGCTGCAGATGGATGGATAAATTACACACACACACACATACACACACACACACACACACACACACGCAGAGGAAGTGAGCGAGATTGCGGGATAATGAAAAGTATGAAGAGAGACAGGAGAACGCCCGAGCGCCACGTCTGCCCAGTTAGCTGAGACACATGGGCTTCTACAGCACTGTCGCATTTTCATCACACACACACACACACACACACACACACACAGCATTCAGCTTCATCACTCGAACTGTTTGTTTTTTAACAGATGGATTGAGCCGAACAGATGTTTACACGATAAACATAATTGATGGGAGGACTCATTTAATATTGTTAACACACACACACACACACACACACACACACACACACATATATCCCTGTTCCAGAGTTTTGGCAGTCTGATTCTATATGTGTGTATATGTGTGTGTGTGTGTGTGTGTACGCTTCACAATACAGTGGTTTGTTAAAAGAGTGTGTGTCTCTGCCCCCAGTGGCCAACACTGGTACTGCAGGGGCTCGGCTTTACAGCACACAGGAACTTAATGAAATTATGTAATGTGATTTTTTAAAAACTGAATTATGCGATCAGAAATGAATAAATTTGTGTATATGTGTATAGAGAGGGAGCGAGAGAGAGGGTGTGTGTGTGTGTGTGTGTGTGTGTGTGTGTGAGAGAGAGAGAGTTCATAGCTGAGAGGTCTTTCCTTGCACTTGAGTGACTTTGCATGTGTTTTTGTGTCAGTGGGATAAGCAAATCGGTTACTTAGGGTGTGTGTGTGTGTGTGTGTGTGTGTGCATGTGAGAGCGGATATAAAGATAAGCCATGGTTCTCAAAGAGTTAAAGTGCAACATGTAATAGAGAGGAAAAACAGTTTATATCAGTTCAGTTCATAATTGTTTTTAATTATTGATTGACTTAGTGTTATGTAATGAGGAGTGATGAAGTAAATGAAACTCAGTGAAGATGTTCAGTTTTATTTAACACTCAGTATTTACATCAATGTAAAGCGGACAGGACATTTTTTTTAAAACAAAAATGTGCAAATATTACGAGTTTGTGTTCTGACGATGGTGAGAGCGCCGAGACTCAGCAGCTCCCCCTGAAGGTCGGTGCTTCATAGCTCCAACTCAAACACACACTCACAGACACACACATATTCACACATGTTCACGCTCACTCTGATAGCCGATGCTTAAACTGCCTTTAATTACCTGAAACCTTTGACACGGGCGCCTCGTTATCCAATTCCACTCACTTATCCCCCTCGACTCCTAACGAGTCCCGGTAACGAGCGCAGCCCATTCATTCATTAGTCTCGTCAGGTCTCGTCCGTCTCAAAAGGTGGTTATTACAGAGCCCTCCCCGAGCTGCTTAAAAACTCGTCCCCGTCGCCGAGGGAGGAAGTGAACGAGCGCATGAATATGCAGATGAGCTTTTAACCGAGGTATGAATATGCAGATGAGAGGACGCTCCGAGTGTCAGGTCCACTTCACGTCACTTCACTCTGTCGCTCTCGGCTATTAGGATTAATGACGCTATCACTGTATCACATTAAAAAAAGAACTCGGGGTTGCGGTTTTAAACCTAAACCTGAACCTCAGCAGCGCCGGATTCGAGAAACGATTGGACGTGTCAGTGTTCATCCCCTGAGAATTAAACAGAGATTAATTAATCGAACATGTCAGGAATGTTTTATTCTTTACATTCTTTACATTACGAGGGGGGTTTTATAAACCCTGCTGTACTGTAAAGGTTTCAGCATGCACATACAGATGTGAAGATAAAGACGACTCTCTCCCTCGCTCTCTCTTTCTCTCTTTCTCTCTCTCTCTCCCTGTGTTTTTCTTCAGTGAGATTAACCGTCTGGATCTGGGGCTGGTGGTGGAGCTCTGGAACAAAGGTCTGATCTGGGACACCTTGGTGGGAACAGCGTGGATCCCCCTCAACACCATCCACCAATCAGACGAGGTGAGAGCACACGCCCGGGCCAATCAGACCAAGCGACCACACGCCATCATTAGGGGTTAGAACTGAGCGCTACACATCCTACCGCAAGTGTGTGTGTGTGTGTGTGTGTGTGTGATTTGTGTGAGGCAAATCACTGCTGCTAATACACATATACACACACTCACCTGTTTGCATTCACACCTCCGTGTGTACGAATGTGGAAAACCCGGTGCTGTGTTGATTTGCGTGTTGTTCCGCCGCAGGTTACCATGTCCACCGGTCACACTTTATCCAATCCATCAGGTAGTCAGCTCCGACTGTTACTTTAACACCATTGGGGGGGCAGTGCAGGGTCAGGCAGGTGATCAGAAGACAGAGGGGTCAGAGGTCGGTCTTAAAGACAGAAGAAACAGAATGCTCTCCGTGATCAAAACACAATATCAAAGCATAGAATGTATTCCCAGGTCTCAGACCTTTAGCATTTAGGAGAAGTTAAGATTCAGTGACCACATGTAGCTTACAGCACAGTAAAATGGTTTATTTACACATGCCCCAGTTGTGAAGCTGCGGTCAGAGCGCAGGGTCAGACAGGATGCAGCGCCCCCTGGAGCATTAAGGTCTTGAACCCTAATCTTCTGATCAGCAACCCAGTAACCCACAGCCTCAACCACTTGAGCCACGACTGCCCTACTTCTTCACACAGTGGAAAAGTGCAAGGTGTGGACTTTGTATGAGTGTGTCTCTGCATGTTGTGGTGATGTCATGCTGGGGTTTACAGTTTGGTGGAGTGGAGTTAGGAGTGGCAGAACCCCAGTCCAACATCCAAAGAGCTCACTCTGAACCCTCACATGCTGAACCCTTTCCCATGGCCTGCCTCAGGGGTGAAGGTCGGCTTGGAGTGAAACAGGTTGTAGACGTTGCATGCTAGAATCCAGCAACGGTTCTCATGTCCATGACCGGCCCATTCAGTGGTTCTCCAACTTCCACTCTTTTAAAACTTACCATGAACCTTAAGATGAGACATACAGTAAAACCTTGGATTGTGAGTAATGCGGTTTGCAAGTGTTCCGCAAGACGAGCAAAGATTTTTAATAAATTTTGACTTGGAAAATCTTGGTTTACGAGCACCGAGTATCATGTATCACGCATGCGCTTCTTGTTTTGACGCCGAGCGTCACGTGATCACAACTGAGTCAATGGTTTTTCTCTCTCTCTTGTGATGCGGAATTGTGAGTAATCATCTCCTCCGCTGGGTCTTAGTGCGCGTCTCTCACTGATATAATCAACATCCGTGCAAGTGTGTACTGTTTACTATAACACTGTGACCATGTGTGTGTGTGAAACATATTTTATTTTGTGTTTGTATGCGTGTGTGTACAGTGCACATGTAAAGCAAAAGCAAGTCTCATTAAAGAGGTTAAAGATCCACTTTCTCCCTCTGCTCAGGTCTCAGCCTGCTCTGTGTCTGTGTTCGCTTACGTCATTGGACACCGTGCCACACACACCCCCACACACACACACACACACAGACCCCTCCTACTTTCGCATTCACAGACCACACACACACTCTTTCTCTCGACTCTATACAGAAACACTGCTCTGTTGAGATTCTTTTCAAAGGTAAAGTTCAGGTTAATTCATTTTATTTTTACTTTACAGCAGTGATTCCATTAGTGTGTCGCTCAATCGAGTGTCATTAAAGAGATTTCTTGTTTTTTTTTTTCGTTGTGTGCGCGCGTGTGTGTAAAGAGTGGAGAAAGGGTACCTGTGTAAGACGAGAAGGGGGAGAGGGGGAGCTTACTTTAGATTCACATATACACACACACACACACACACACACACACACAAACAGTAACACTTATCTGTCGGTTTTATTTTTATGTATTTATTTCTTTGGGCTGTGGAACGAATATTTTGAGTTATATTATTTCTTATGGGAAAATTACATTTGGTTTAAGAGTGTTTTGGAATACGAGCCACTTCCGGGAAGTAGGGTCATTTCTAACAAGCTTCTACAGAAGCTGTGGTTTTCCGAGGAGCTGGAAACACAGACACTGGCCGATAATGAATGTGTGTAGTGACAGATGCACACACACTCCTCCATGGCTTGTTATTTGGATAGGGAAAGTTCTCAGACTCTTTCTTGAAATTTCCTTACTTGAAATGGATTTAAATTTATCATAATTCTACACACAACACTCGTGTTTGGAGTGTTTTATTAATTTACTAAAAAAATAAAGCCTGAAATATGCAATTTACATAAGTCTTCACACCCTTTGTTATGACACCAGCAGTTGAGCTTTGGTGCATCCAACTTTACTTCACCAGTGGTCCTTGAGATGTTTCTACAACGTGATTGGAGACCACCTGTGACTAACTGACTGGACGTAATGAGGAGGACACACTTTATGAGGTCTCACAATGGATTGGTTGAGAGGAGTATCTGTGGATCTGCGACACAGCATTAAGTCCAGACACAGATCTGGGGAAGTGTACAAGAAAACTTCTGCAGCATTGAAAGTTCCCAAGACCACAAACTGTCTTACTCAGCCAAAACTCAGTAATCAGGGATTAAGGGCCTTGGTCACTACACCCCAGGGTCACTATAAATGAGACCCATTCCTCACTAAAAGGCTCATCACAGAATGCTGGGAGTTTACCAAAAAGCACCCGAAGGACTCTCAGACACCATGAGAAACAAAACCCTCTGGTCTGATGACACAGAGACTAAACTATTTGGAATCAGGAAATTAATCACTGCATATCAGCGAATTAAACCCGTCCCTACAGTCAGACATACAGCGTGCCATAATCAAACCGAAGGGAATGTGAGGAAGGTGAAGATTTCGCTGCAGGAGGAAAAATCATTTATTAAAGTAACTGGTCTTGTTCAACCTGATAATAATTAATAACAGCATCACACCCTGGTTATTATAATAATTACCACATTCTGATCATATTTAACATTTAAAACACTGACTTGTGGACATTTTTGTGTTTAATACTGCAGAAAAAAACAAGAGGTGTGTGTGTGTTTTAATTCAGAGGTTATTCGAGTTTAGAATATGAGATGTAAACATGTTGTCATTAATAATGCAGCTCCTTGTCGATTGTGTTTGTTATTTTTGTCTCTTCCTCCCTCTCTCTGTCTCTCTGTCTCCTGCAGGAGGGCCCGGGTGAGTGGATCTCTCTGGACTCTGAGGTTCTAATGAAGGCCGATGAGATCTACGGCACCAAGAACCCGACTCCTCACCGGGTCCTGCTGGACACGCGCTTCGAGCTTCCCTTTGGTGAGGACAGAGAGAGTCTGAACTCTGTTCGTCTTTTATGTTTATCATAATAAAAAAACTAACCTGAGATGTGACCTAAAGAAACTTTTCTGCTCGTGTCATATTTAATAGTTAGAACAGATAAAGTGTAGAGTGAGCTTGGCGTGTGGGCTGGCGAGCAAGAACAAGAGAGAAGAGGGTCGATGGAGCCGTCTCTACTGCGCGCTCTGGCTTTTACATGCTTATTATAGAGTTCTGTTGTTTTTATAGACATTCCGGAGGAGGAAGCTCAGTACTGGACCAAGAAGCTGGAGCGCATCAACACCATGAGGATACACGACGAGGTAAAGAGGGGTTAGGGTCCTCACACACAACGAGGTAAAGAGGGGTTAGAGTCCTCACACACGACGAGGTAAAGAGGGGTTAGGGTCCTCACACACGACGAGGTAAAGAGGAGTTGGGGTCCTCACACACGACGAGGTAAAGAGTGGTTAGAGTCCTCACACATGACGAGGTAAAGAGGAGTTGGGGTCCTCACACATGACGAGGTAAAGAGGGGTTAGAGTCCTCACACATGACGAGGTAAAGAGGGGTTGGGGTCCTCACACATGACGAGGTAAAGAGGGGTTAGAGTCCTCACACATGACGAGGTAAAGAGGGGTTAGAGTCCTCACACATGACGAGGTAAAGAGGGGTTGGGGTCCTCACACCGACGAGGTAAAGAGGGGTTGGGGTCCTCACACACGAGGTAAAGAGGAGTTGGGGTCCTCACACACGAGGTAAAGAGGGGTTGGGGTCCTCACACACGACGAGGTAAAGAGGGGTTAGGGTCCTTACACACGACGAGGTAAAGAGGGGTTGGGGTCCTCACACACGAGGTAAAGAGGAGTTGGGGTCCTCACACACGAGGTAAAGAGGGGTTAGTGTTCTCACACACGACGAGGTAAAGAGGGGTTAGAGTCCTCACACACGACGAGGTAAAGAGGGGTTGGGGTCCTCACACACACCGAGGTAAAGAGGGGTTAGAGTCCTCACACACGACGAGGTAAAGAGGGGTTAGAGTCCTCACACGATCATCCACCCAATTTCACCAAAAGTGTTTCGATCAGCACTCAAAGCATTTATGAACACACAGAAACACGTAAAAACAATAAGAACACTATTAAACACAGGCGCTGTGAGACACCTGATCCTCATTTTGCATCAGGAGTAAAACCTCGGGGTGTCTGAGTTTCTCACTCTGTGGTTTAGATCATTACTGTCCGGGTTAATACCTTCAGCCCACGGTCTAGACGAGACCTTTTAGAGACGTCAGTATGAATTCAATTACGAAACGTCTTGTATAAAATTCCCTTTAACAGTAAAAAGTTTGTTCTCAGCTCTCTGTCGCCATCTGCTGCTGCCTCTGACTTACTGCACCGTGTCGTCGGATTAAGTTACTGCAGGTGGATCTCGATATAATAGAATATCTTTGTAAAAAGAAAAAGGTGATTTATTTCAGTAATTCAATTCAAAAAGTGAAGCTTTTATAATTTATAGGTTTGTTACACAGAGACTGATATATTTTAAGTGTTAGTTTTTTTTAATTCATGGTTTATAGCTAACGAAAACCCGAATTCAGTATCTCAGAAAAGTATAACATTGAGGAAAAAGGTTCCCTGAGCCTTTACATGGTCTCTCAGTCTGGTTCAGTGGGCTGGCTGTTTACAGAGTGCTGCATCCAAGCACATTAATGAAAAGATGAATGAAAGGCAAAAATGTGGTTAAAAAGGTGCACAAGCAACAAAAATAATCACAGCCTTGAGAGGATTGTGAAACTAAACCCAATCAGGAATTTGGGGAGATTCACAAGGAGTGGACTGGAGCTGGAGTTACAGTAACACCAGGCTTCCATACAGTAACACCTCAGCAGAGACACAGACTGATTGCCCTCACATACTGAGTGCTCAAACATGATCACACTGTTCAGTAGTCCAACATTTCTGTGTTAAAAATATTTTTTTCAATTGGGCTTAAGTAATATTCTAATTTTCTGAGATATTGAATTTTGGGTTTTTTATTAGCTGTAAGCCATAATCATCAAAATTAAAAGAAATAAACACTTGAAATATATCAGTCTGTGTTTAATGAATCTATAGAATATGAGTTTAATACTCACTGGAATAAATCATTACTGGAATAAATCAACTTTATGATGATATTCTAATTTATCGAGATGCACCTGTATTTGACCCAATCTGTTTTTTTATGCTTTGTGATTGTTTAAAAATAAGACTGATTAGAGATTCATTTTAAAGTTATTTATTTATATGTATTTTTATGTTTTTGTGTGCAGGATGAAGCGCAAGGAATGCAGGTCTCCTCCGTCCCCTCGCAGTGCTGTGAGTACAGTGTGCCTGCATGTTAGCTTTAATTCTGCTAAGTGTTACATTTTTAAGCTGCTGCTTTTGGATGTTTATTGCTGAAACCAGATTTTATTTCTCTATGCAGTCACTAGAGGGCGGTGTTGGACTATAAGTAGTAGTTTTTATGCCCCTTCTCTTTCTCAGTTATCTTTAACAACATGTTGGAAACAGCAGAAAAAAAATATGTGAACCTTTTGAAATTTCATGTTTTTCTGCATTAATTGGTCATAAAATGTGATCTGATCTTTATCAACTTTAAGATAAGTCAAGATTATTAACAAATATAATGTGATCTAAAATAATAACAAAATAATTCGGATCTTTCATGTCTATTTGACATTCAAAATAGTAGTGAAAAAAGTAAGTGAACCCTTGGAATTAATACCTGGTTGACCCCGCCCACTTGGCAGCAATGACCTCATCAAGACACGTCCTGTAGTTGTGGATCAGACCTGCACATGGTTCAGGAGGAGTTTTAGTCCGTTCTCCCTGACAGAACTGCTTTAGCTCCGTCATATTCTCCGGACGTCTCATGTGTGTGTCTCTTCAGTCATTCCACTGACTCGGTGTCTCATCTCTATTGAGTTGAGGTCTGGACTCGGTGTCTCCAAAAGGTGGATTTTGTTCTACTGAAGCCGTTCTGTTGTGGACTTGCTGTGGTGTTTTGGGTCTTTGTTCTGTTGCATCACCAAACTTCTACAGAGTTCCAGCTGATGTACAGACCTTCTCACATCAGCCTGAAGAATCTTTTGATACACTTGTGATTTCATCTTCCCTATATGACTGCAAGCTGGCCACGCCCTGATGCAGCAGTGCAGGTCTACAGTAAATCATGATGTTTCCTCCTCCATACTTTACCGTTGGGATGAAGTTTTCATGATGACATGAAGTGTTCTTTTCACACCAGATGTAGTCTTTCACAAACTTCAGGTGTGCAGCAACGTGCAGATGTTGGCCGGTTCCAATGACGCATTCAAATCTTTTGCTGTCCCTCAGGGTTGTGTCTTTACCTCTTGTGTCTTTACCTTTATGGCTTTTCGTGCCATTTCGAATAGACGCCCACTTTCAGTTAGAGTAGCCTCAGTCCCAAAGTGTCTCCACTTGGCTAACTGTAGACTGGTGAATTTCTAAAGTCTTTAAAGTGACTTTGTAACTCTTCCAGCTTTATGTAAATCAACAATTCTCGATCACAGATCTTCTGAAAGCTCTTGTTGACGAGTCGTGGCTCACATTAGTGGATTCTTCTTGTGTGGAGCAAACTCAAGAAGTTTGAGTGGTTTATAATCAGTTAAAGTAGCTCTAGTCCTCACCTCCAAACTCATTTCCTTAACAGGACTCCAGCTATGCTAACACCTGACTTTATCTTTTCTGAGTTTATTAACTTAAGGATTCACACACTTTTTCCACACACACTATGAGGTTTTTATGGTTGTTTTCAATAAAGACATGAAAGATCTTTAGACACATTTTTTATGACAAACTAATGCAGAACACTGTGAAATTCCAAAAGGTTCACATACTTTTTCTTGCCTCTGTACTTAAATCCTGGTTTATAGTTGAAATTAATGAAATTTAGTGAATATGTTTGAGCTGTTGATCCATCTGTCCAGATGTATAATAATGTCCCACATCATTAGAGTGCTGTTTTTATTCACGTGACTTTCCTTCACACACCCAGGCGGCTGGACTTACTTCGGATGGGGCGAGCAGCAGAGTACGTAGTTCATGACTCTGTGTCCATGTCTCGTCCACTGGCACGTCATTATTTTATATATCATAACCTCCATCCATGTCTACTTTTACACCCAAGTTTGGGAGAAACACCACGTCTGTGGCTGTAGTGAACATCCTGTAACTTTCACACTCTCATTCTCCTCATTTCCTTCTTTAAAAAGTGCCACAGAGTTCTCCTCACTTTTGGCACTTCCACCATCACTCAGTCTGCGCTCACTAAAACACCATTGACTTCTGTGACACAAAATGTCAGATTTAAAATGTCATCTGTGGCCTGTGCTACTCATCAGCATCAATCTGCTCCATCAGTGTGTCATATCGTTCTGCCTGAGATAAACGCTAGACCTCCTCGTGTCTGTGTGTGTCGCCTCCAGCTCTAGACGATCACGACAGCGCGGTGGACGACAGAGACAGCGACTACCGCAGCGAGACCAACAGCCGTCCTCCGCGATACCACACCACGGCCCAGCCCAACTCCTCCGTCCACCAGTACCCCATGAGCCGAAGGTCGCGCCCACAACCCGCTTCCGGAGAGCCTGGGGCCGAGTCGATACACAGCTATGAGCTGGACTACAGGGAAGGCAGAGGGCCGAGGTACACGAGACACACAGACACGCCACAGACAGACAGGAGAACTGAGCATAAGAGAAATCCACTCGTTAGGAAAACAAAACACATCCGCAGACATTAGGGTTTGGATCTGTGTAGGTGTATGGTGCGATTTTCAATTCAAAATAAATACGCAAAACGGAATCAGGTTTTATTTTTATTTTTAATAATTGGCACTAAAATACAAAGTTTTTATTCATGTAAAAATATTTTAAATAAGTTAAAAGTTTTTTTTCTTGTTTAGAAATATAAAAGTATAGAAATAAAAAATATGTATGATTTCACATGTGATTAAAAAAGCCACGGGTTTCAGGTGTATTCTCAAACCCTTAGTTAAAAAAAACAAAACTATAAAACATGCACATGTACAGAAATAAACATTGAGTGGTTTAAAGTATCCCTAAATTCAAGCATCTCATTTTTTTTCAGCCTCTCGAGGATGGTTTGCATTAGCAGAGTGACGGGTTTTAGGAGCGATCGTTAATGTTTAATCTCACTCTTCATGCCACCAGCTAGTCACAAATCCAGATCGCTCAATACTGCTTCCTTATTTTTAGCCTCGAAGTGAATTTAAAGTGATAAAACACAATCAAAAGGGAAATATCACAGCATTCTTTATTATTTTCTAATGTTTTGAACAACATTTTGCATACTTTAAAAATTAAAAGAAAGGACAAAGTCTATTTGTTTTTTATTTGTAGAAACAAATGTAAATAAAAATTTTAGTACAAAAAAAAATTGTGATTCTGTAAAACTATTTGCTTATCGAAGATGCTTTTTGGAATATAGAAGGAAAAAAAATAATATACACATCAATTCACACATCAAAATATACACATCAAATTTTCATTATTGCTTGTATTTTCTTTACAAGCAATAATGAAAATTAATAATAATAATTAATAATACATTTATTTTAAATTTTGGAAACAAAAATTTTAGCTGAAAATAGGTTTTATGTTCTTTCTCTGTTTCAATTTTCATTATTTGTGCTTCTATACTTTTTTCTTTGCTTAAATTTACATTTTCTTTCTTTACTTTTCTATCCAACATGATTTGCTTAGCCTTTACCTCGCCTTTAACTCTTTTGTTTCCTTGCATTTTTATTTCCTTGCATTCTTTCTCTGCGTCCCGTTCTTACCTGCAACACAAGACACCCAGATGGCAGAGCTGAGGTAAGCATTGTGCCTGTTGATTCAGGGATGGGCATCGAGGACTGGGAGGCTAAATACAAACTCGACGACAACCTCTTAGACGACTATCTGGACTTGGAGCAGAAAGCATGGGATGATGACGACGAAACGACGAATGAAATTTACCGCATCGTCAGCGATCATGATGACTCGAAGAGAAGCTGTTTGGAGTGTGAGATGACATCTCCAGAAGCTAACGAATATGATGCAGCTGGAAACACTATAAAGACGCTTGGCATGGAAGGCGAAGAGGTTAGCTTGGTCTGTAAAGAAGCAGCAAACTTTAAAGATGGAAGTTCTTCTCCAGAGATATCTATCATTCCTTTAGTTAGGAAGCAGGAGACAGAAGAAGAGGAGTATAAAGAGAGTCTATTGTACAAGACAAGAATGTGGGCAAAGACACACATCCAGGACATTCTGGAGGACTATGCAATTTATCGAGAGAACGAGGAAGCCAGGATAAGGACAGAGTATGAGTCTGGAGGATTGGAAGATGTTCCGTTCTTTTTTGGATCTGAGGAGTGTATGGACGTTGAGGCATTTATTGAGGATGATACACAAAGTGAATATGACAGAAAATACATTTCTTCTTATGATGAACATCAACACGGTTATTGTGAGTCAAGCGGAAATGTTGGTACTGGGGTTTGGGATGATGTTTCACCAGTTATGAGACCACGTGATGATTATATTCATACCATGAACGAACTGCAGAAAATCGTTGATACAGTCACTGAATATCTTGCTGGACGAGAGGAGGAGATTAGTAAGTATGAGGAAATGCACAAGTCTGATAAACCAAAGATGGTTGACAAGGAAAATGAAAATGAGATCAAATCAGACAAGGTAAAGAAAGACCCTGCAGTCGAACAGGGTATCACAGGGGTTAAAAATACTATGAACTCTTTGTTTAGCTCGCTTGTAGGGACCAAGTCAACAGGTGAAACAACCACCACAACAACATGTTCTCCTTTACCTCACCACTCAGAATCAGGCATCTCTAAACTGTTGTCCTTCATTCCAAAATCAAATGGCAGTTTAACTCCTGTCGCAATTGTTCCACCTGCTCATCAGGAGCCGAATGCAGATAAGGAATCCTCTGTGCAGTCACTGCTGCCTCTTCAGTCTTCAGCTAGTGTGGAAGGCACAGAAGATACAGCAAATGCAGTGCCTAGTCCTGAGACCCAGGGTTCCACTGTAATCCAGTTACAGTCAGTGGTTGAGTCTGTCTTGGGACGACTGAGTCCTTTCAGGATATTTGGAGACAAACCAGCAGGGGAAACTACTTCACAACCAAAAGCACCACACAAATCTGATGGAGGCACTGAGACAGAAGAAGGGTTGAGAGATAAAGCTAGATCTGAGTCAATAGACCAATCTGCCTCACAACCACAACATCAGACCTCATGTGGTGACTCATGCAGTGGATCAGTGGAACTGTTACCCGAAACCGAGTCATCAGGAGAAATACCAGATGTCCAGCTTAGCGAAATGACTCTTAAGCCAGAAGAAAATCTGACTACTCAGACAACAGCTGATGACAGTCATTTTTTCAGTCCTTTTAAAAAGTCTCTCACATCTTTCATGACAACAACCCCTGCTCCCGATAATAAAACCCTCGAGGGTTCACCTGGCACCTCTAGGTTTTCAATTTTTAAACTCTCTGAAGCCCCTAAACCAGACGATGCACTGATTACTACTGGAGACAAATTTAAACTTCCCTTCATTTTTTCTGATACTCCTGCCACTCCCCAAACACCAAAACAAGAGAGTGGCTTTCTCTCTGGGTTGTTGAAATTGGCACCTGGTGAAAGTACAACAATTTCAAAGCAAGGTGTTTCCCATAACTCTGCTAAATCACCTCTTTTGAGCCGTGCTGCGCTGCTGGAGAGTGTACCAAGGGGAAATGACACAGGATGGTTTTCTAATCTTTTCAAGACGAGTCCTGCTGAATCACCCCCAAAACCAACAACTCCCATAAACATACCTGCCGTTGTAGTGGCACCTGATTCTACTACAGTGTCTAAGGATTCAGCACAAAAAGAACAAACAATGCAAGAAGATTCAGCACCAAAGTCTAAAACTGATATCCAGTCTTTTCCTGACCCTGAGAACAAAGGACAAAGTTTAATTAAAATGGAAACACAAGCAGATTCCTCAGAGCTTCTACATCAGGCCCAAGCTAAAGAACCAGCAACCCCTGAACCCACAGTATCGACTGGTGACAGCAAAATGAATGATAAGCCTCGAGAAGGTGGAATGCTCTCAACACTGTTTTCATCTCTCGCCAACATTACAAATGAGAGCCAGACTGAACAAGGTGCCACACATCAATCGACAGGGTTGTTTTCTGGGATTTTAAAAATGGCTTTTACAGAAAAAGCCAGCATGGATGCAACTGGTGTTCCACAGCAGCCTGTCAGCTCTGAAAGCCTCCTCAGGTTTACCTCACCTGCTGATGCCCAGACACACTCACAGGAACAAAAAGCAACACCACAGAAGGGTTTTCTGGCAGGATTTTTCAGTAAGGGGTCAGAAGTGGACAGCATATCTAAATTAAAAGATAATACGACTATATCTTTTATAAATAAGGGAAATAGTTCCAGTGTTGAGAAAGATTTGCTTTCTACCATTTTCAAATCAGAAACCAATGAAAGTAATAGGGCAGATATAAGTAAGGACTCTGCATTCACTGACACTTCTACACTTCCACAAGTTGATGGGCTTTTATCTGGCCTTTTTACATTAGCAAATGACACTGTTTCAAGTTCTCCAGCCAATCCTGCCCAACAAAGCAATAAACTACCACCTCAGACAGCTACCCCTCAATTTCAATCAGGAGGTCTCTTATCAGGCTTTTTTAAATTAGATGGCACTGAAAATACTTGTGACACTGGCAATATAGCTCCTGATCAGCAGCTAGAACAGCCAGGGAGCTCTGGGTGTGAGCAAATAAAACCCCAGAGTAATGATCCACCTCAGTCAGGGGGATTAATTGGAGGAATCCTGAAACTAACAGAGAGTGCACTTGCACCATCAAACACACAACAGCCAAGTGGAATGAGCAGTCGCCCCAATCAGCACTCCGCAGAACCTTCTGCAAAAGGAGGAATGCTGTCAGGATTTCTGAACAAAGTAGTCGAAAGTATTCCACAGCAGTCACATCTCTCAGATGCTAAATTATCACAACAACCTGCTTCTGCTTATCAAGGAAACTTTCTTTCTGGTTTATTTGGTACAAGTACTTCAGACGTCAATACAGGTGACCAGGTATATCCCCATAATATCAATTCACAACAATTCAGTAGGCAAAATCTGGTTCCACATGAAGAGGCACAGCCAAGCAGACCAACTGGGATTCTTACAGGCCTGTTCAATAAGTTTTCAGACACAGCTTCTCAGTCAGACACAAATCGGAAATCTGCCCGACAACCATCTTCTGGTCTTTTATCTGGTCCATTTTCCACAAGCAGTTGCCCAGAACAAAAACAAAAATCTCCTTTGGTAACACAAGTGCATCACCATCAAGACCAGCAGAGCAACAGGAAGCCCTTACAGAGTAAGCCTCAGATCTCTGTAAAGCCAACTGCAGTACCTGAGCCAAAACAGGGAGGTCTCTTTTCTGATTATTTTAACAAACTGACATCTGCTGACACTTTATCTCAACATCCTGTGGCTGTAGGTTCACCCAGTCGACAAGCATGTAGGTCTGAAGATTCACTGCAAGTCCACCACTCTTCTTCAGGAAGTCAAGACCAATCTGAGGTTGTCAAAACAAGTACAGCCTCTGAAAAATTGTCTGATGTGCAGCAACAGCCGTCTAATGAAATTGGATTACAAGGTCCAAAGTCACCACCACCACTAGGAGCAGCACAGCAGCAAAACCAATCAGGAGGTTTTTTGTCTAGCATTTTCAAGATGTCACTATCAGAAGAATTACAACAGGATCAAGCTCGATCAATTACTAAGACAGCTAACAAATTACAAGCACAAGGTAGTGATTCTCAAGAAAGTGAAATCTTATCTGGATTTTTTTCTAAAATCGTTTCAAACACTAAGGATAAGACTGATAGCCATAGTCCTTCAGGTCAGAAGCCACATCAACATGAAGAATGTAAGACTGGTCAGAATCGTCCACAGATTCAAAGAGCCAAACCGATTGAGCAAGAGGCCACTCAGGACGGGGGTAAGGAAGAGAATCAAAAACCCCTACTGCAGAAAGGTTTTCTGGTGGGATTATTTAGTAAAGAGTCAGAATACAACATGTTATCTAAATTACAGGAAGCAAATGAACCAAAGGTTCTTGTAAGTTCAGGAAAGGGTATGCCTTCTACTGTTCATGCGTCAGAGGTCATTGAAAGTCGTAAGACACCAGTGACTGAAGAATCAGAAAAGGACTTTGTTAAACATAAACAAAAGACTAAAGAGTATGTTTCTACTCGTAGCACTCAGCCTCAGGAACTTATACCACTGCATCCAGCAGTAAAGTCTACCCAGCTGTACCTAGAGGAAGTCCACAGACTCTTATATGGCACAGCAACTGAATATGGATATCAGGATCTGTTGTATTTATTTGCTGAACATGGTATAGTTCAGCCAGAGCTGTATGAACATCAGTGCCTCATAGAGGCACTTCTGTGGCAACAGCTCAACAATTATGCCTTATTAGAAGCCTTGGAAGCACAAGCTCTAGAACATAATGTAGGACTTCAAGAGGAGGCATCATCAATCAGCCATGAAACAGTCCTGCAGGAGCCTGAGTGGTGGAACCTGAAAAATATGGATCCAAGGCAATTTCACATACTTTCATATCCCTGGGAGAATGCATTCAGCTCAGGATTTAAAAAAAATCTTCCACAGGCTGGTGGAGAGAACGAAATTGTATTTGACATGAGTATCAAGAGCAGGAAATCCTGGGGAAGCTGTGATAATGTGGATTGTCTTAGAAGTCCAACAAGAAAATACCACTGGATGGAGAAAATCTCAACAGAAGCTCCAGGAAAGTTAACACATTGTCAGTCACTTTTTGACTGTAGCAAATGTGATAAACCTGTTCAGAATGGCACTCCAAAGCCACAGTTTGATTTCTCGAAACTCATTAAACGATTGACAGTCAGAAAAGATCCCATAGATTTGACACCAGGTGCAGTTGATCTCAGCTTTTCTGTAACCACTGAAGAAGATGACATGTACTTTGAGGATTCAGAATGGTACGAGCAATGGCTTTCACTCTTAAAGCAAGGAATGTGGTGGTCGGCTGAGGCTGGTGATTGTGGATACTATATTTATGCAGATAAGAACTATATATACTCCTTGTTAACAGACCGGAATGGAAAGCATCTCTATGCATATGCTACCCAGGAGAACAGACGTGATTTGGAAGACATCGCAGAAAATATTTCGGACATCCTGCAGAACAAAGATAAACCGAAGACAACACTTTGTGGGTTTAAGATACCATTATTTAATGAAGAAGAGATGCTCTGGGTTCCAAGTGATAGTCAAGCAGGTGCTTCCGGTTCTCCTGTTGATTTATCTTCAGCCTTCAAAAAGGGTCATAGAATTATGAATATGAATCTTGAAAGTTTTTCTGAAATGCTTCATGATTCCATAAGTGGACAGACAGAACATCCTGTTGATTTGAGTGTTTATAGTCTGCAGAAAATAAAAGTAGGAATGGACACGCCAAAAGGAATTAATTTAAAAGAGCAAATAAAATCATCTGACCTTGCAAGTGAAGTTAAAAAGGTGAATAATGGTGGCCCATACTGGAAAAAGCAGGGGGTGGAGGATATTGTTTCAGGGGACATAGGTACAGGTCTGCCAGCTTCATCAATAACTTATAGTCAGAATCCTTGTATCGGATGCCATCCTGTAGTACCTGATATTGACATTGGACTTGTCGAGAAAACTAATAAAAAGTTTTTATTAAATGGCTTGGGTGCTAAGACAAAAGAATCCTCTCAAGCGACTTTGATATCAAATGCAACAAACAGCATCTTTTTGGGTTCTAAAACTGTCCCACAGAATCAGCATGCTCAAGTACAAACAATAAACTCTAAAGCATCTACCAATTCAGCCAGATCAACACCAAGGAATATAGTGTCTGAACCATCAGCTCTTTTAACCACCTCTTCCCGAATTAGTCCACAAACCTCAAGTTTACATTGTTCTTTTGATTCCTCATCTTCTGTTGTGTCCCATAGGCCACAACTCAAAAGACAACCATCAACCTCAACACAGTCGTTAAAGACATTGAGAACTGAAGGGGTCCAAAGTTCAATGTCTCCCATTTTACCTCATCCACCAAAAGTTGTTACCTATCATGAAAAGCGACCCTTACCACCTCCACAAAATTTACTTTATAATAAACCTAAACAAGCTCTGGATTCTCTTTTAAAGAGTAAACCTTTAGACTTTTCAGATTCATTAAAAAACAAAGAGAATTGCCCAATTAGGAATACCACACTCCTGTTATCAGATGTATCTAATAATGATATCATAATCGAGAATATACTTGATTTTACCAAAAACAGGCTGAAGAAAGTTAGAAAGAAAGATCAAGCGGATACATGTGAAGATGCAGGAATTGATCTGACTGTCGAGATTGAAAAGGAAGTGGAAGAAATTAATATGACATTTCCAGCACTGGAACTTACCACCCCTTTCCTGATCCCAGAAGTATCCCAGAGAACTGTTTCTGCTTCTCCTTCACCAAGATTTGATACAGATTCAGGACCATCGAGCTCTAATTACATGACTGATAAACACTTATCTTTATCACCTAGTATAGGATCTAAGCTTGCCAAGCAGATCTCAGTTCAGTGTTCTAATGTAAGCAAAACACCTGAAATCTCTGGCAAGGTATCTATCAGTACATCCCTGAAGTTATCTTCAAATATTTTTGGATCTGAAGCAGATAGTGGAAAAGCCCAGAAAGCCTTAGTTGTAGACACTCATCAAGGAACTTCATCATCACAGCCTACAAGCCCTCAAATAAAGAAAAACTCAACAGTAAATCTAAGATCACAAGGAGTATGTCAGCCGTCCTTAGTAAATGGATCAAAGAAAATAATTCCAACAGCTTCTCAGCCTTGGCTTAAGTGCACTGCTCCTGCAAACTTAGTCAGGAATACCTTGGATATGTCTTCAGCATCAGCAATTAAACCTTTGGACAAGCCAATTGCTGAAACTCAAGTTGTGCCACTTGTAAGGCACAGACGATCCTCAGTTGCAGATAATGCCGATGTTTCTTTTGGGGTACCCTTGATTGTTGATCGCTCAACAGAACAGGTAAAACAAATAAATTCACAGCAAGAAACCATGACTGGGAATGTTCAGCCACAAAAATCTACTACAAGTTCTAAACCTAATTACAACAGCAGCAAAGATTTACCAGGAATATTTTCTCAAACAGATCAGAATACATCAGCTCCAGCAAATTCCATTAAAACCATAGTAGATATGCGTTCAAAACCGGCCGAGGTAAGAGTCAACTCTCCAGATGAAGCAGTATCGCTTGTAAGGAAAAGATCAAGATCAACTTTGAGTATGATTGAGGACTATGGTGTGTTATCTTTGGTTGTAGAACCTCTGACAACTAAAGGAAAAACAACTCTTAAAAGAGTCTTAAAAGGGTCACAAGCTACAATATGTAAAACTGTAAAGCAAACACTGAACATGAGTCCAGAGATAAAATCTGTTACTCATCATCAAACTACAATTTACAAAAGTGAAAGTCTTTCAGTTGTAGATAAGGTCAGCAAGGTTAGTAAAGTAACTGTTGGACCGGCCGACATGCTTAAAAAATCTCAATCTGCTGAAATAATCAGCCAGTATTCATCACAAAATGCAAATTCAAACACAACCACTCTAGATATGTCTCCACGAACAGCAATTAAGGAACCCGACAAAGTATCAGGGAAAATTCCTGAAATGTCACCTGGCAAAGTAATGGCACTTATTCAGAAGAAAAATGTGATTAGTGAAAAAGATTTGGTTGGCATGCCTTTAATTGTTAAGGCTATTGCAGCTCCTGGGCAAGGGTCTCAAACACAGGGAGAGGCAGAGAAAATACTAAGCAACGAACATTACGCAGCAGAAACTCTTTTGTGTCTGCAGACGTCCGCTCACCACAGTGACAGGCTTTTTTCTCACAGAGGAGAATTGCAAGCTCAGAGCAAGCCAGTGGACTTCTCAGTTAGAGATTTACATTCTCAGTGCAATATGCAGGACGGGCAGCTGATGAATTTTACAAAGACTAAAGAGGTTGTGTCGAGAAATAAACAAAAGCTGAGGACGACTTACCAAAAACATCAAACGCCTGTTATTGATCTGACAGTTTCCCAAGATGCACAGACACAAATGTTGGACATCAAAGATCTTTCAATACCAAAGAATTCTTTCCTCACTGGTCAATACACATTAAAGCCTTTAGCAATGGATCAGATGCTAATCTGTACAACAGCACAATATCCTCTCCAGGGTCTTAGAAGAGAAGGACCATGCATTACTCAGTTACAGAATACATATTCAACCATCCAGCCTGCTTTACCTATAACAACAACTTTCAGAAGAACATCAGAGCGCTTGGAAAACAATTTCAACGTGGCTGGGTTTCAGATTCTTCCAGAATCTATGTCTGCACTTTCTGTTTTACAAAAGGAAATAACTGAATCGTCTCCTCCTCAGGCACATCTGACAGATAAGAGCCATTGTCTTGAAAAAAGTCTTATCTCTGAAGGTCCTCCTGTGCTCAGATCAGTTTCTAATTTATCTGAAGTACACAGACTAAAACAGAATCCTCAGTCCATTTCTCAGATTCAGCATATAAGATATATTGAAAGTCATGAGTCAAACATTACAAAACATCCTTTAATTATTCCTAAATTTATGCAGCATGATAGTCTAATTCCCCAGGTCACCAAATGTAACAGGTCACCGGAAGTCTCTAGATCCAAACCTCTTGTCAAGCAATCGACAGTAGAATTTTTGAGAGAAAACACCACTTCAAACCAAACTTGTGTACCGGAGATACCTCATGTCCTAAACGCAAATCAAACGTCAGACACTAACTCAGTTGTTAGCTTTATATCTGGACAGGACGTGTCATCCCTGACTAGTCACAGACAAGATTACAGTAACTTGAGTAAAACTTTAACTGCATATTCTACAGCCTTTACCCTTTCTACAACTGAAGAGATAGTTGGAGAAGATATGTCCCAAGTAACTGTGGAATCTGAAATTCCCTTAGCACAATCAAGCTCAAATGTTCCTGGTTCATTGCCTAAGCGAGAAAGGAAATCTCTACTGGACATTAATAGAGTCATTAAACCTCAGGAATCTTCAAGACCAAGTTTACTTGAAACTGAAAATGCCACTGGATCAGTCAAAAGTTTGATTTTAAAATTTGATGGAACTTTACTGACAGGTGATGAGAATATTCCACAAAGAATCCAGCATAAGACAGGGTCCATTTGCAGACCTGGTCCAGATCAGCAGCTTACAACATTTCCTACCCATCCAGATACCTTAGATAAAATTAGTTCTGGCATAGATTTTTTGGAAGATACTAGTTCAGCAATGATGGTAACGAAAAATTCTCCTACTGTGCATCTTTCAAGTTCAGCAAATCCTCTTTTTACAGCTTGCCCTGCTTCCACTCTGGCAGGTCCAGGATATACTGCCCTACCAACAGTACCATGTCCCAGTGCAACACATATATCAGAACCCTCTGTGCCATATTGTCCAATGAAAAATTTCTCAAGTCAAGCATATGTCGCATCAAGTGACACTAGATTTTCACCGTCTTCGCATCTTCAAGTTCCAGGGTATACTGTTCCATCTCCCATGGGATACCTACCAACAGGACCACCTACAAATGCAGCACATACATCAGAGATCCCTGTGACATACAGCCATGGTATGACTTTTCCAACTCCAGAACATGTTGTTTCAGCTGCCATTAGATTTTCACCACCTTTGCCCTTTCCAAGCTCAAGACATAATGCTCCAACCTCTTTGGAATTTCCTCCGAGTTCTTTGTACACGGTAGAATCTAAAGCATATCCTCCTCCTGAATCTCTTCCATCATCTCTGCCTCCTTTAAGTCCAGTAAGTACAGGAAAGCCATGTAGTCCTGCTGAAAACAATGTATGTACTCATGCTGAGCTTTGTACATGTTCGGGATGTGTTGTGTCTCTTCCTATAGAACCATCACCAGCTTCATTTTTTTCAAGTACAAAACATGAACCATCACCTCCTACGGAATTTTCATCCCCAGTCCATCAAAATATCTCACACACTGCTCCAGGTCCTGTTGTTTACTCAAAAGAACAGAGTACTTCTACCCTAGGGAGTGTTCTTGATAGTCCAACCTCAACATTATTGCAAAGAAAAAATCAAAACATCAGGCATCTCTTCAAGGCACCTACTATTATTATAACAGAAGTAGAGGCAGAGTTACAGGAACCAATAAGTTCTTCAGTAATGCTTACTAAATCTGAGATACCAGAAAAGGAGGTAGATTTATTGATTAAAACTAATTGTGAAACCCCTTTAAAGATTTCAGAGACTTTAACAAATACAACATGGAATAACTGCACTTCTGTGGTAACTGTTAGCAACATTCCTATTACAGATATGCCTCAACAAACAGCTGATGATTGTCATAAAACCTGTTCAAATTCCTTGAATTCTGATGAAGTTCATGCTGCAGAGCTTGCTTCACAGCAAGTTATGAGTAAAGGCAAGCACTCTGACTGCTTTCAGAAGCAATCCACAGTTATATCTATGTTCTCTGAGATGTTATTTCTGGAGGAAGTTCCATCCTTCGATGCAGTTTTCCCTACTGAGAAAACTAGGAGTTTTACAAGATTACATCCCAGACAGATGCTGATCCCTCAGATTACTCTCAGGCACCCAGAGGAGGGATGTCCCAGTGATAAAAAGAAAGTGACTGGAGGTGATGCTTCTGTGAGTGTCAGTGAAGCTTGTAAAGACACAAAGCAACAGTCAAGTTTGTTTGAAAAGTGTGAAGCTGCAGAATCAGCTCTTGAGGAACAAAAAAAAACATCAGGTGTACTGTCTTCACAGGTTATTAAAAACCAGGTTAGTGTATGCACAACCATTGTTCCAACAACGGCCTCTGCAGAGGTCTTGAAAAATAGTATGAATTTTTCTGCTAACACCTCTACTTCTTTAACCACAAATGTTTTAAGCACTGAGGAACACATATCGCATTCTTTACTTGTCCAGAATACTTGTTCTCATGAAAAAGTGTTGGATCAAAATAAAGCCTTGTTTTCACTTGAACCCACTCTCAAAACTACGGACGTAACGTCTTCTGAGCAAGTTAAAACTCCAGGAGGTAATGAGGAGAAATCAGAACATGTGGACCAAAAAATTACTCATGAGACTTCGAAAGTAGAAAAGCCATTAAAGGAGGAATATGCTGAAAGTTCTGCTGTTTCTGTAAAAGAACATTTTTCTAATGAGGAGTATTTGACCTCAGAATTCTCAAAACCTAAAAACAAAAAAGAACCCAGAGATTTTGGTGAAACACCAGACATGTTTAAGGCACAGGAAGTTGTGCAGGCTGACTTGCACAAATTATCATCTTCAGAAGCTCTAGTTTTAAGTACAGAAGCATTAGCAAGGGGAAGCACATTACCACCCTCTGCTATTTCTAAGGGGCAATCTGGCAAAGTTATTTTCCCGTTTTTTGGAGGGTCTTCTAGTGCCCATGCACAGACTCAAAGTGGACCATCAATAATTGTTGGCACCCCCCCAGGAACCGCCACCTCTAAAGAAGCAACAGGCACAAGTCTGTTCTCAATGTTTGGTGGTGCTAGTCCACAGCAAGGCCAAGCATCTACTTTAAAAGAAGTACCTGGAAAGAAGATGTTTTCCATATTAAGTGGAAGTAATGTTCAGCAACAACTTGGCACATCAGGACAAGGCCCAAGGGGCCCACCAGAATTGCATACAAGAGAACTGATAATGCCGGGTCGAAGAGGAAAACCTGGACCTGATCATTATGAAAGTATAGGCTTAGGACTTACTGTAGGGTTTCCACCTGGAGCACAACAACCCAAGGAACCATTTGGAAAAGGAATATTCTCTATGTTCAGTGGTTCACTGACACAGCAAACATCTGCTAGTGGAACTCCACCAAGACCAACTGGTTCAGGAGCTCCAGCTCTTGGGGGTATCCTGCCTGCATCGTCCACACACATAGATAACACTGGCTCGGGTTTGTTCTCCATGTTTGGTGGGAGCAGTGGTCAGTCTCTGCCAACGCAAACAGACAATAAATGTTTTGATAAAGAACCAGTGGGAAAAGGTCTGTTTTCCAGGTTTGGTGGGCCAGCATCATCTGAGTCAGAGAGCCTTTTTAAAGTTCCTGCTGTATTCTCTCTTAGCAGTGGTTCAAATAAACTAAAAACGAGTGGGTTTGGCCTGTTGTCCTTCATGAATGATAAAAAATCAGATGAACCTATCTCTGAAGATATAACCACTACAAAGCCTGATGATATAGCCAGTGAACCTTCCTTTGTGGATGATGAAATCAAATATTTTAAATTATTAAATGGCACATTCAAAGAAAGTGAACAAGATCTCCCAAATAACTCCTCATCTACAGCTAGTGAAAGTGATGAGAAAGTCACTGTTGAAACCGAAATTAAATTTCCTCATGCTGTTCTAACTCCAGAAGATGTTAAGATTCCTGAAGAGAAAACAACAACAACAACAGCTGAAGTAACACATGCTCAATTCATTGAGGAGTCAGAAACTGAAATGAAACCTGTGGAACATCTAGCAGAAGCAAATCAGCAATCTTTGGAAACTGAAAAAACTGAAGAATCCATTAATGTTATGCAATGTCAAAAGGACAATATAACCATTGAAGACAAAATCTTACTAAGAGTGGATGTGAATTTTACTCAAATAACTGACACGTCAGAATCAGAAAGTAGAAAAAAACAAAAGTTTTTGACAATTGAGAAGCCACTGGACTCTGAGCAGAATCATACTAAAGAACTGGAGTCGGATCTATATGAAGACCCTGCAAGCCATGCTTTCGCTGTAGAATCACCAGAAGCTGAGATGACTGAGAACTCTTTAAAATCAGCACAAATACCTCAGAAGTTAAATAAAACACTGGATGATGTAAAAACTACTAAAACATTTGAAAGACCAGGAGCACTGGAAACACAGGACAGAGAGCTTGTGGATAACAAGACCCTTACTGAAATTCCACAGAGGCTGAAGGAATCATGCGACAAAGAAAAAACAAAAGAACAGGATGAATCAGACAAAGAGGCTAACAATGCAGAGCAGCTGAAAAATTACTTATGTGATGCTGTGCTAGAAAAAGAACAAGCTCAAGTCGAAGAGCCAGTCTCAGAACCACTGTCTGCTGTGATTACTCAGCCACCATCTCAGTCTTTGCACAAATCTAAACCGAGAATGAAAGAGCCTCGACAACCGAGACTTGAAATGCAAGACCACCATAGACCAAGCATGGGCTCTTTTCAAAAGCCATCTGATTCAGGTGCATTTTCTGGATTTATGTCTATGTTCTCCGGGCCGAGTGCGTCCAGCAAACCTGCAACCTCCAATTTCTTCTCATCACCCCAGCATTCATTTTTCAAATTACAGCCAACTGGAACTACGTCCACTAATCAACAAAACAGGATCTCGTTTTTTAACCTGCCCACTAACTTACCTGCAGAGTCCATGAAGGGTGATATGTTTAGTTTATTAAAAACTAAGGATGCTGCTAGACCAGAGAAAAACACATATACTGTTGAGACCTACAAGCTCAAGACTGAGGACTTTAACAAACCAGGAATTTCTACCGGCATGGAGTCAAGTACAGTTGGAAAACCTGAAGCAGTTGCTTTAGAGGAAGAAGACTGTAAAATGTTTGATGTTGAGCCTGCTGAAGAGGAAAAAGGTGGGAACATAAAGATCACAGACACATCTATTAAAATTAAAGCTTCTGAAACAGGTATCATGAAGGAAGAATCTAGCTTAGGAGAAACTTCTGCAATGCCTACTGACAGGGTAGTCACTCAGGAGAATAATTCAGCTTCATCTACACCTAAGAGCATGTTCGACTTTTCTGGTCGGTCAGCACCCTCATTCGGAGGTTTATTCTCAGGTGCTGCTGAGACTGCAAAGCCTTTTAGTTCTCTGCTTGGTTCCTCCACTGATACAAAACTGCCTCGGCAGACACCTGACTCAGGAAATCTGTTTGCTAGCCTCAAAGGATTTTCTGTTGGTCTCTTTCAAGAAGAGAACCCAGCCCTTCCGAATGAAGAACTTGTGTCTAGTCCATCCATGTTTGGGAAGAAATTAGGCTTCCCATGGAAGAGCACAGCACCTCCTCAGAATCCTTCTACCATTGTAGCCACGGAGGTAGAAAATGAAAAAGACAACAAAGAGCCAGAGATTGAAACTGTATCGTTAGCATCTGATGTCACAGAGAGTCCAGATTCCAGCGATAACGAAGAATCAACTGACATTTCTTTAAATAATCAGCTAAGTTTTGATTCAAGTCCAGAAGTAGTGTTACCTGAAGAGGAAGATGGAGCTGAAGTTGATGGACATTTGAAAGAAAAGGACAGGGATACTTCAGACCATGCTGTGAGGCAGCTCCCAGAGAGTCCATGGAACAAGCAGCATGACAGAAGGCTAGTAGGAACATGATCTCTAGCTGTGCTTAGAGTGTTTACCGTACCGTGACGTGAGACCCATCCTGTATCTCCACATCCTTCACCTCCTAGTGCTGTAGTTTGACATGTGCTGACTCTTTTACTGTCCCTTTGTGTATTGCTTCCATTTTGAACATGATGTGGAATGATTTTCATAATTTATTAGAGGTGGAGAAAAATCTACTCAGTTATGTATTGTGGTGCAATCCTTGTATAGCCACCAAAATCCAATCCTTTCTTTTCAATCCTTCAACCAATTTTTTCTTAAATAATGTTTAATTCAGGCTGCACAACGTCCTTTGTCATAGGAACAAATTATTTTCAAATTTTGTAAAAAAAATCTGAAAAAATTAATATTGAATCGGGGTATTTATAAATTTTGATACCTCCTGGGTAATGTTGATTATATATCATATCTCATGGTCCGCGGTTATTGCCATCTCTATTATTTATGATTATAAAACAGCCAAACGACCAAAAATAAAAAACAGGCCATATTTATGGTCTCTGAAAGAGTAGACCATCTCAGCCTATTTTGGAAAGCAATACATTCTTAGACAACACATTAACAGTATTTATTTTGGAAAAATAAAGTTCTGTCTGAGAAGTGTCTAAATCCACAAGAGAGAAAGTTGCCCGAGGCCCAGATTGAGTGGCGTTGATGGAGGCGAGGCTGCATGAATCATGCCCTTGGTTTTATATATTAGCTTTAAATGTATGGTTGGATCGTTTCCTTTCTTTCAGCCTGAATTATTCCATTACCTCCAGCCAGTTTATTTACATCAACTGAAAGCGTAGAGATTTATGCAGCGAAAGTTACAGAGTTATAGGCTATGCTGTAGGCGTGGAGGAAAGGTAATAGCGAGGGTAATTTCGGCCAAACCCCACGGACGGTAAATCTTTGCGGTTGAACAGAGCAGACGGTCTCGCTAAAACATGATGTACTTTGAGTCTCAAAGTCCTGCTGATGTTTCTTTCCTGAAGATTAAGCAAATTGCGAAAAAAATAGGAGCACAGTTGTGTTCTGGCTGCGGCTTGGCCTTGCTAGATTGTTTTACCTTGTGTTTTTTAAGACCTTATATCACGGACATCACCTTGGCTAGTGCTTTCCCTTTATCCCAGACTTATCCAGAATAATCCCACTGAGCCCTGCAAGGTCTCTGCAAAGCTTTACATATTAAAAGAAAAGTTAAAGTAACTGATTCCTTGACACTCCAGCCAATTAATCAGAAGCCCTGAGGGCTGGAACTAATACCCAGTTCCGACCAATGCAGGTCCCTGTGGGTTATGAATACACTTATACATTAGCTCATACTGTCTAACCTGGTTCGTCTCTGTGTCGTACGTTCAGCCCGGCGAGCAGCTCACGGTTCGGTTCGTCCGGTAACCTGAGCCAGGCCAGTTCCCAGTTCAGCTCAGAACCGGAGGAGAGAAGCGACCCAGAGAACCAGACCCGGCATCCCGTCGGCGCCCGACCTCGGCTCTCCTCGGAGGACGTAGAGAAAGGGGAAAGAGAGAGACGAGCGAGTGCGCAGGAGAAACAGAAAGAGCGTGTCCTCCATGCCGAGTCAGAGAGGTGAGAGATAATGATGTGCCTGATTAGCGCGTGCTAATTGCAGCTTTTGTTATATTTGAAAGGATGTTTCGAACAGAGTTTTATGAGCTCTAAGAGCTGGTGGAAGTGGCCTATGAAATGCAAATTTCTGCCTACTGAAGGCAAATCAAAGCTGGTTTTTATTTATATTTATTACAAATTGAAGAAAAAATCCATGCCACGTCCTCTCCACCTGTCCTGTCTGTCCTGTTTATACTCTTGAAACGTTGCTTCTCTAAGCGCATGTTACTGTTTATATTTTCTCTCCGTTAAATCTGTATTTTTTCTCATCATTTTATGTCCCTATGTGCTCCTGGCATGGTGTTTTGTTTTCTCTCCGCCTCCCACGCAGCTTATTCTCAAGTCTGACTTTTTTTTTTTTTTTTCTTGCTCAGTTCCTTCAAAACCGATTCTCCTCCCATCGCCGTGGCTCGCCTCCGCTGGCTGAAGGCCATCAACAAAGTCCGAGTTCACCTGAGCGAGGTAGGAAGGAGCAAGCATGCTCCTCGTTCTGTCTTCCCTCACGTCTGTATCCCTCTCACGCTTTTCTCTGACACGTGGCCCGGGCCTTGTTGCGTGCTCGAGATTCACTCGAGGCAGCATTCGAGGAATTTTCTCATCTAGAGTCTATCGTTCTCTGCTACGATGTAAGTCTTGCTTTAGAATTAATTAGTAAGACGCCTAACCTGGGTTTCTTGTGTGTGAATCGTCTTTGTCTAAGTGTGTATCTTTATGTTATGAACAAATTAAAACACGCTGCTCTAATATGAGCATGTAACAATATCATCCACTCAATATTAGGAACTTCTCTGAGGCAAGAAATGAGAGAATCATAGAAGATGAAAAAATACAGACGAAAAAAAAATCTGATTTAAATGATAATGAAGCTGATATGGTTGATGGACCCCTTACATTAGCATGGTTATGCTAATCAGAAGCTCGCCAGGCTAAATGCTACAATTTTCCTGTCATATTCGCCCTTGATGACGGGTCTTCATTTCTTTTTTTTTAATGGGTGGATGGATGGATGGATTAACCCTTTGATAAAGGAGTTGTGTGATATTGTGCGCATTTATCTACTTTTTATTTCTGTTTAGATTTATTAAGAACACAAGGGCGGTGCCCCCTAGGGACAACAAACATACACAAGTGAAAGCAGAATAAACACACAAAAAAGTTGAAACACAAAGTGCAAAAAGTAAAATGCTGTATAAGGGATTTAGCAGTAAAAAGGGAGTGCTCCGGGACAGTAGGGGGAGTGACGAGCTTACGGCTACGGCTAGTTCAGGAAGTAACCAAAGAGTCTGATCAACTCAACAACATCAACTGAGCAAAAATAAACGGTTTGTTTTAAAGTTGTTGTAACTCGCATAGACTTTTTTGTGCGTTTGTGTATTTTTAATATATATATTTTTTTAAGTTTAAAATTTGTCTTTTTTTTTTTAAAGGCTTTAGTGTGCATTTTGTCCCTGGGGGCCACCGTACACGAAGGTTTAAAAGGAAAGAGAAACAGATGTAGTGTTGACATCTCACACTCCTACACAACGCTTTTGATAACACTTTCTCCTGAAGGCTCTCTCTCTTCCTCTCTGTCTCACTGAGCGTCATTAAGTGTGTACGGAGTGTGTGTTTGTTTGCAGAAGTGTGTGATCACATTGTGTTGGCGTCGACACACACACACACCTATCATCTTTACTAACAGTAACAGAAGCGGTCTGATGTTGTCTGTGTTTGCTGTAATAACGGTGTGAGGTCGTAAGGTTCCTGCTCTTCTGATCCTGATGGTCTGAGGTTTAAGGGCGTCATCGGACACCATAAGACGGGACGCCTTAAATCAATCAACTCAAAGGGGGGTAGAAACTTTTGAGCACAATTAACAGAGCTCTTCTGTCAGTGTGCTTTTTAAGTGAAGGATAAAGGTGATTATCAGCTGTACATACACACGTTTTGTGTGTGTGCGTGTGTGTGTGTGCGCGTGTGTTTGTGTGTGTACTGGAGATGACTCTCCTCCCAACATCCATAGCTCTTTCTCTCTCTCTCTCTCTCTCTCTCTCACACACACACACACACACACACACACACACACGTTTTCACCATTCTGAACTCCTTTTAAAGTTTGTTTGTTCTTATGTGTGTGTGTAATTAATTTAGAAACATTTCCAGACGCGGCACAGAACTTCTTATCTTCAGTAAAAACACAGACCTGGTGTTTCTGCCCAGCGTAATCACACACACACACACACACACACACTCAGAGCGCTCGGAGCCGGTCCAGCCGCTTTGTGCTCCCGACTCTTTTTAATGTTTAATGATTTTCACCCCGGCGGCTGGAGCGTGTTTATTTATTGCGTCTCCGCCGGAGCTGTGAACCCGCAGCGGTCCGGCGTCCAGGGAGCTAAAACACCTCAACATCATGGGCTCTGCAGTAAATACACTCCGCCGTGGCTTTTTACTACTCACTTACAGCAGGGTGACAAATGTGCCGCCGTGTTCCAGAGCCCTGAAATCGATACGCAACGGTCCTCCAAGTGACTGTCTGTAAAGGGATGGAGAGAGAAGACAGATGAGGCGATGCCACGAGTCGTCTGCTCCACCACTTCAAGCCAACGTGGAGTGATTTGTCCCACCGGTTGTTGTGGCAACCATTAGTGTCCATTTACCTCTGTTACACTGAAGAGCGCTAAATGGAAAATCGCCTTGCGCCTCACATACACACACACACACACTTTCTCTCACTCTGTCTAACACTACTATTGACACACACCTAATTTCATAATGTGTTTTAGACTTTTATTAAAAGAATTCCTAAACATATTCCCGACAAGATTCCTCAGAAGTTCTCCTATTCCAATCCATCCTGAATATGGACATTTAATAGTATTAAAATATTTGTGATTTGTTTAGTTAATTCTGGCGCTAAGTTGGCCCACAGGGGGGCGCTCTTATTGTTATTCTTTGAAATTCTAATAGCGACGTAAAAAAATAAAAAGCTAACCTTCTTTCCTCAGGCCTTTTTCGTTCCCTGGCATCATACTTCTGAGCAGTCCCAGAATGCATTGCAGCACCATTGAGGCTAGTCCGAGATCTTTGTGATGGTGAGAGAGAGAGAGAGCGATGGAGGAATCAGCAGGAAAGCTCCAGTGGGAACAGGCTATAAAACTAAAGCACCGCAACATCACTTGAGATCGAGATAAGCAAAGGGCCACTAAAGACAGCATGGCATTCTGGGTAACCTAGGAAACTGCAAGTATACCAAGTCCGTGAAAGAAGCTGAATCTTGGACTTGAATCTTAGCCGCAGATAATTAGAGAGATTAAAGTGCGTTTCGTTAAGGGTGTGGATCACTGTAAGGGTCACATACAGAGATGGTCGTAGGTTTTAGGATTAACGGCAGAGAGAAGCAGTGGGAGATATCAGGAGATATCAGTCGGAGAACACCAGCACTGCGTTAAAACCTCATGAATATTGATGCGTCCCCTGCGCGGACAGTCTCTGCTGGGCCTCCCTAAAAGCAAGCTCGCAGCTTGACCCCGAGTAACCCCACTGACAGTGGGACGTGTTCTGCCTTGTGAAGAGGAAACCCGTGTTCAGTACAGAGGTTGTTCATGTCCATGGCATGTATGTCGGTTTCATGCGTTTCCTAAGGCTGGAGCGACTACACCAACTCGCCCCAAGTGTGTGATGGAGAGGCATCACATCCAAAGTGTATTCATGTTTCACATCCAGTGACCTCAGGATAAAATATGACCCCCTGTGACTGCACCAGGGTTAATACATTATAGCATAAAGGGGTTAATCATACGGCCGAGTTAATGTCTCAGTGAGACAGCCTCGAGCTTGAACTTAAACTTCACCACATGGAGCTCTGTTGAGTTCTCCTGGTTCCCCGCTGTGCCTCCTAACTTAACTTGAGAAACGTCATGATCATCAGATTTAATAGCACTCTTTATGAGAGGAGCTGTCAGATGGTGGCGCTGTCTCTGACACTTTCCTGGAAATATTCCGTTTGTTTGTAGTTGAGTGTTGGTTTGCGCCTGCTTGTGGAATTGCGTGACTGAGATGTTTGTTTGTTTTTAGGCTTTGCCAACGTGTCTGTGCTGCAAGGGAAAAAGATCAGCCAGAGAGAGGAAGGACAAAGTGTGTGTGTGTGTGTGAGAGAGAGAGACAGAGGGAGAGAGAGAGAGAGAGAGAGAGAGATTGTGGATTCCAGCAGAGTACCAAGTCTGAGGAATCAAAGTGGCATGGAGGCTGACATTGGCTGAAGGTCGTCACGGAATGCTCTCCTCCTCCTCCTCTTCCTCCTCCTCCTCTGTCTCTCTCTCTCTCTCTCTCTCTCTATCCCGCTGCTTTGTCCCACCTCTCCCATGTTCCCAGATCTTTAACAGATTAACGTTAAAACACGAGGAAACAAAGCTTCAGCATCCTCCCTGCCTCTGCTCCACTGTTTCTGATACTGTGTATCCTCCTAAAGGAGGCGTCGCTACAGGAGAGCGGCTTTCAGAATCAGTCAGATTGTAAGATGGGATTCTTCTCGCTGTCTCAGGGCCTCTGTCTAAAGCTTTTAATGACGTTGGATGTTTGATTTGATTTGTAGAAATAATGAACCATAAATAGGCTGAAGACAGAAACAGGGTTGATTAGGTTTACTGTATCAATACTGAACCGTTATTTGACTAATTCACATCGACTAATTGGAGATTTATTTGAGAAAGCATGATTTGAGGCTCTTGAGCTTCTCTCAGAACTCTTCTCCAAATCATCACCTCTGTAAAGTTACACCGCTCAGCTTCTCGCTTCTTCCACAGTCATTAAGATTCCTTTGCAGTTTGTAGCTGAGGTTCACGTTCAGCACTTCCTGTCTCACTTAATGACAACATTTGAAGCTCCGAAGACTGCTGAGTTCCTGCGTTCAGCCCGCTGTGTTTTATTAATAAACACTGCCGTTTCACTGACAGCGCTAAAGATCCGTGCGACAAGGGAACGTTCAGGCGTATTCCTGTCACATGGACATGAAGGCTTATCCAGGCAGGTAATAGCAGCGGATGAGGGACGTCCAGGACAAACCTGCAATAATGAGAGGCCCAGAGCTGACAAAATACCAATGGAAGAGTGAGTCTCACCTTCTTCTGATTTGTGGACAGGACAAAGCTGCTGCAGTTTCACCACATCTGTCTTACTATATGTCCATCTGTCCACTTGGACATGTCTTCGGATTGGCCGTGAACCACTCCCCCTCTTGATGATCTCTGGACGGTTTTCAAATATTGTTGGTGATGCTGCCAGGCATCTATGAAGGATGATGACTAAATGAGGACAGAGGATTCTGTTTACTGGAAGTCACTGGAATGGAAGGGTTGTTTTGAATTGGTGTAATCTGAACAAGGTGGCAAAAGCGAGGGAGTCCCGTACAACCCAGGTACCCCTTTGTAAGAGTAAAATTAGTGCATTGGAGACTAATCAAATTTTTACCCAATGTTGACTGTTTTGATCAGACTATTTATCAGAAGGTCACAGGTTCAAACCCCACCATTACCGAGCTGAAACCGAGCTAACTCTCAACTGGATACTAGCGTCTGGCAAATGCCAGAAATGTAAATGTCCATGCAGAAACACAACATCCCGCTGGGCATCAAGACCTCCATGCTTCTCATGGTGATCTGTGAGGTTCGTGTGGCTGAGCAAAGCGCCAAAGGCTTGGTTACCTCCATCACCAGCTTCAACCTCTCAGAAACTCCCGCCACCAAAGGCAGTGGATTGAATTTTCTGTCTAAAAATGTACAAAAGACAGAATGCCACCTTAGCATAAAATTCAGAACCAGGTTCTTTGAGAACTTGGAGTGACGTAAAATCAGCAGTGTGTTCATGTCTCGTACGCTGAGCCGTGTAGGCGTTCCTCTCATATATGATGGATAAATCATACTGTTTCCCTTAAAACCCAATCTGAGCAGCTAAATATAGACCACAGCAGGTGATCTGATCTCAACATGACAGCTCCATTGTTTTGTTTTTTTAGGGGAAAACTCTGTGGAACTGCCGTCTCATTTCCATGTTTACTTTCCTGCTTTGTCTTTGCCGTTGCAGGATCTTGTATGATTTCCATATCTCGTGTATGTTTGCTCTGCGGCCTCAGAGCGTTAATAAAAAGCAGGAATGTAAATCTATAATTAAGGCCACGTCAGAATGGCGTCGGCGTGTCGGATGCCACAATGATTGGCAGTGACGTTGCCCGGGTAACGTACATCTTGGCACTAGATGGTGAATGGAACATTTCTGTATTGTTCAACTTCACTGTCTCACGTTATTCTGTAGCTTTGATCGCTAATGGAGATCTGGATGTGTTTAAGGTTCTACAGCCATCGTTCATTCTGTCTGAGTACAGGAGATAGAAAATTTCAGCATTACTGTCAAATTACAGTACTGTACCAGGAACCAGAAGGTTCTGGATTCTGTATTGGCGCTTTTTAAATAATTATTGTAGTTTAAACATTTTATTAACATCTTACACAATCATTTAATGTTCTACTCGCATAGTATGAATAGAAAGATTTATCTGAACATTTTTTAACATTTTCAATCCAATCTGTAGGTGTCAAAATGATCAACGGAACATTTGAAATAAACACAGATCATGTCCTTGTGTCTGTGTGTGTGTGTTTGTCTTTATTATATAAACCTGGCTGTAATAAACCTACACACCCGTGTCTAAATGCAGCGTAACCTTATGGATATTTATAAACCGGCGAATGGATTCTGATCAATTTCCCAACCTCGCTGTTTAATTCATCAGCTCGTCACCGTGGAGAGAGAGGAATCACACGAGCGCGCGCGCCCATGAGCGTAGAAGAGAAGGAGGGGACGAAAGAAAACGGCAGAGAATAAGACAGCAGATGGCAGAGAGAGCGAGGAAGTGTGTGAGTGTGTATGTGACTGAAGAGAGAGCATTCTCTGAGCAACAAGCTGGAGAGAGGGAGAGAAAGGAACCGGCGTAGTGTGTGTGTGTGTGTGTGTTACGCGTGGAGCGTGCGCGGTGCGCTGCACTACGCACTCGGATCGCTCCTGTGGACCTGTTGAATTCCGCGAGCGAGACTGAGGATGCCGTGATCAGCGTCGCTCCACACACGAGCGTTTCTCAGAGTTACTCAGGAGATGAGAAAGTTCTCAGTGTGAGGTGAGTTCTCACTCGTCTGCTGTGTGTCGTGTCGTGGTGTTTAGAATAGCAACGAGGTGTTTAAGCGCGCACGAGTCTTTCAGACGCGGCCGGTTCCCAGCAGGAGAGCAGGAGCTCAGAGCGTAAAGGGGTTACAGCCTTTTAAACAAACACCAGTTACACCAGTTATCATGGTTTATACATCACTCAGGGTAAAAAAGACTCGCACCTGCAGCAGTCGTGGCGTCGGGTCTGCTGTAGGTCCAGACTGCTCACTGATTCTGTGTCACGGGAGGAGAAAACCCACGGCTCACTGACATCCCTTCATCTGTCATCTACAGCGTTTATCCTGGAGACTGGTCCAGGGAATCCAGGGAATCCAGGGCACAGGGCGGGGTTACACCCTGCATGGGGTGCCGACCCACACACTCTCACACACTCTCACACACTCTCATACACTACACGGAAATTAAAAACATTAATCATCAGAAACACACCAAGCACAGGGAGAGCATATAAACACACACACACACACACACACAGACCTGAGGTGAGATTCGACCCCCCGACCCTAGAGGTGCGTGGTGATGGCGCTAAGCAACAAACCACCTGACTGAGTGTTAACTCACTTTAATCATACATCTCTAAAAATACAAGCGCAAAACTCCCTAAAAATTTGTTCCGCTTTCAAAAATTGTTTCCCCAAAACAACTCCACTCTGGATGTCTGGACCAGGATCGGGTCGCATCCCTTCACTCTGCACCTCTTTTATTTTATATTTTGTTGTTGTTTATGTCCTTTTTCAGGCGATTTCCACGTGTGACACACACGTTCATCTCTCAGCCAATTCGATGTTTGTGGTTTAAGTGTGGGATAAGTGCAGACTGTTAGACTGACAGAGACAGACGGCGTGGGTTTCAGAAACGTCCCCAGGACACTGAGGAAGACTGTGTGTGTGAGAGCTGGTGTACCTGAAACACTGAAACAGTGTGAGGAGACTCAGGGGCAGATGTTGAGGGACGACTGGGTGGCATGTTGGATCCCCCTTCCTCTCTCATCAGACCTGTGTGTGTGTGTGTGTGTGTGTGTGAGAGAGAGAGAGAGCTATTGCTCTATACTTTGTTACTAAAGGAACCAAACAACAAGCTGGTGGCTCCGTGGGTCTGTGTGTGTGTGTGTGTGTGTGTGTGTTTTAATGGATAAAACAGGAGGCAGTGCAGCAAAAAAGTGTACTATTACTGCTAATTGAATTTTGCAAGTGTGTGTGTGTGTGTGTGTGTGTGTGTGTGTGTGTTTGAGTGTGATAGAGAGCCTTAAATCGCATTTTTTTTGTCACTTTTCAACTGTCTGTCTGTCTACCTGTCCATCCGCCTCTATGTCTGTCTGCCTATCCACTTGTGTTTCTGTCTCTCTGTCTGACTGCTTGTCCATTTGGTTGTCTTTCTACCTGTCTGTCTTTCTGTCTACTTGTCTATTTGCTCATTTTTAAACCTGTCTGCCTGCCTGACACACACACACACAGAGATACACACTGATGAGAACTCTCAGGGTTGGGACTAACATCATGGGGCAGTAGAATGAAGTCAGCTGACCACCTGAATGTACTGAATCACCAGGTCATCACATCTATGGAGGGTTTCTTCTTCCCCTGATGACTCGGCCATATTCCAGGACGGTTCAGCGGTTCTGGGAGCACGAGGAATCATTTTCACACATGAACTGGACACCACAGAGTGTGTAATAAGCTAAATGACATGAAATCTCAGAGTCGAAGGCGTTTGAGGAAACAGAACCTGCTGTAAATGTGTTTATTTCAGGGTGGATGTGTGAGGAACGCTGTCCCAGTCCCCTGTGAATCCTGTCTCTGTACTGATCTGACAGTTTGATGCATTGAGAGGAGGCCTCTTGTTTGGACATGTATTTGAAAATGCCACAGTGTGTGTAGTGAACACCCTGCTCAGCATTTATCCACCAGGGCCTGGTCTCTGTGTGGAGAAAAGCCAAGAAAAGAGAGAGAGAGAGAGAGAGAGAGAGAGAGAGAGAGAGAGAAAGACGCCATCACAGCATTGCTACACTTTTTATTCTCTTTCTGATGTTTATCAGCGTCACATTGCTGATCAGCGTCCTGGCACAGAGACCAGACCCAGACAGGTCCCTCAGCGCAAACTGTCGAGTCAGGGAAAACACCGCAACCATTATTCACCGATCCATTCATCAATAGTTTAACTTTACTTAAATCACAAGAGAACCAAAAAAAAAGAATGTATTATTTAAATGCTGCTGAGAGAGTTTCTCAGATTATAAACGAACTCAGGAAATCTGCCTGATCACAGACTCTGGGTCAAGGCTTGCTTTCATATATTTTTTAAAATGTTACCTTCTGTTCTTTTTAAAACTCCCGAAGTTGTCGCTAATGCTGCACGAGTTCAGAAATCTGCGTTTAATCATCATAACCCGGTCCTTCTCCTGCGTTGAGTCGGCGTAAACACCTCTCGTTATTGATGTAGAGTTTGCAGCTCTGACCTTTACTCTGATTCATTTCCAGTCTCCGTCTCTCCGTCAGACGCCGGTGCCTAAAGCCCATGCTTACAGTGCAGCCGCGGGTCGCACTTTCTCAGCGCAGCTGTTTGGGGGAAATATCGATGTTCAGTAAAGGCACAGAGAGGAACAGGAAGTGGCTCATGCCAGCCATCGACTGCTCCTGCTTTAGAAGCAACATTATTGCTTTTAGTTCACCAGACCCTGTGGGCATGTGGCGTGGCATTTAATCCTAAACATTTAATGAAGGTTTGTACTCTTTTTTTTCTTCTTTTTTTTTTTGGACCCAAGCTACTGTACTGTCGCAGAACTATTTCTCGTTTTCCCTACTGTGTCCTTTACGATTTACTAGGAAATGTCAAGACCCAAAAACAGCTCTGACTTCTCCTGATCCCCATGGCCTGTGTAAAAGCTAACCCATTAGCTTTCCTGCCTGTCCTGTGAGCTCACCTGTTAACAGCCACCTGGTGCAGAATTTCACTGGTGCAGAATTTCATCACATCTCCTATATGTCAGCATAGCAAATAAAAAAAGGAAGGACAATGTAAGACAATGGGCACAGTGGGCCCACGTATTTAGACATGTCTCACAGAAAGTTATTCTAAAGGCTTATGGCCGGGGCCCAGAATCTCAGGCATCCTAATGGCAGCAGAGAATTCCAACCTGTCTGCCAATTTTTTTATGAGTTTTTGAGCATGTTAGGACCGCCCCACCCCCAAAAAAATTGTGGGCCCTCACACACTATGACGACATAGGGTTGATGTCATGGTGCTTGGGCCCTGAAAAAATAATTAGTGAACAGTCCAGGGCCGAGTCTCAAACCACCTTATCTTTTCTATTTCAGTTCACTACATTTCAATTTCAAATGCAGCCACTTGGACGAGCTAGCTAGCGTTAGAGCCGGTGTCCCCACATGATCGTGAGGATCGCATATTCTTAGCAGAATCAGCTGTGACTAATATTTACACTCCTGACAGTTAGAAAAAGTACATAATCTTTTCCTGTTTTTTCCAATTTTCTCCCCTTATATAGTCGTACCCAATTTCTAGCAGTCACTAGGGCACATCACATCCCACATAAAATCTACAACCACGAACCAGGGAGGACAAGGGCTGGCATCTGTTTCCTCTGAGACACGTGACACCAGCCAACTGCATATCCTTAAACTGCTTGCTCATGTACCGTAAGGAGCTGTGTATGTTAGGTTCAACGCAGGTCTTTGGTTGTCTCTTAAAGATTATCTGTGACTCATCTGTACGGACGTCTAGATGTTCATTCCACCACCTAGGAGCCAGGACAGATAACAGTCTAGATGTATTCCTTGACCTCTGAGAGATGGTAGGATGAACTGAGGATCAGATTCAGTAACGAGGAAAAGGCTACTAATAAAGCTTATCTGAGTGGGCGGGGCATTATTTTAATTTCTTCTGGCTGCATAAAAATTGTTGTTTTAAACTGATGATGTGCAGTCAGGCCGATGTCGCTACTTTTTAGTTTCAGATGTGTGGTTTGTTTTTTTTTCTGTCCTGCGAGTCTCGAGACATTACGCTAACGAGCGCATGTCAGAGTGGAGCATTTGTCTTTGTCAACACACCGCCATGTAATTTTCTTTTAAAAACACGTTTGTCTGCCATCTCCATGAGCCATGTGCAGAGAATCGGGATTTATTCCGACACGAGGAAACCGCGGACGGTGCGGTGTGTGAAAGTGTTGTGACAGAACTGACAGAGCGAAGGCGGTGACTCGAAGCTCGAAGAGCCGAGCCCGAAGTTTCATCATCTCTGGGCAGGAGGAGGAGACGAGTCGTAGCCCTGGAATCACACCGCCGTTAATTGGTGTGTTTGTAGAGGGTTATCTATAGAAGCGATTAAGGCTACCTGCTCACAGGTAGCGTGAGGTTTCCATGACGACGGGGCTCATGTCGGTGAAGTTGCTGGCTGAATAATAGCGGAGTGAGAAATGCCTCTGTGTGCTCAGTGACATGTTCATACAAGACCTACACGCTTTTAATGTCTTTATGTAGTTGTCACGTATGTATAACTCCCCCGGCGACACGTTACCGTTTCCTGGTGTTATGAAATCACTCGCCTCGGATAGTGTTTGATTTTAAATTCGTGGGCATTTCGATGAACTCGCATCACCTCAACATTGATTTTTTGTCTCATAGCAGCATGACACAGTGTTTATCAGTTAGTGGTTGAAGTAAAACACACTAAAAGGAACAACACACACACATGGAGAGTGTGTACAGCTGTGAGAAATGCCAAAGTGATACTTGATGCTTAGCTCTTCTGTTTTCTGTCTGAGGTTGCCATGGAGTCAAAAGGAATATTCTAGCCTAATAGTTCATAAAGCCTCTTGTTTATCTGTGTGTGCGTGTGTGTGTGTGTGTGTGTGTGTTTCTCCGAAGCACTGTCTCCATTCTGTCAGAAACAGAGCCTATCAGCTGGCTTCTTTTAGAAATGTCAGTGTGGCATTTTGTGTGTGTGTGTGTTTGTGCATGTGTGTGTGTGTGTTTAAGCATCTTCAGACTCCCAGATGAGAACTTGCCTCCAGATTGAACGGTGTGAGGAAAAGAATGATTTGGTGATTGCTGTGTGTCTGAGGGGAAATGCGGCATCTGATGTGACAGACAATTTTGAGTGTGTGTGTGTGTGTGTGTGTGTGGTGTGTGCGTAGTAGAAATGTACAGAAAGTCTAAGGCTCAAAAAGAAGACACAAATAGAAAATAATGACCATGGAGCAGCAACTCTTTGCTCACCTGAAAGGCGAAATGTGTACCTTAGATGCTACACACAGACACACACACACGAACAAAGTGTCGTAAGGTTTAATTTTCTCTGTTCAGAGTTAAGTTGAGCATATGATGAGGATTCAATACTGAAAACTCCAGCGCTGTTATACACAAGGGGGCGGAGTTTGTCTAAAACCCATGACAAACAGAATCCGAAAAAATGAAATATCTTCAAAGTGAGTATGTACACTGGGGAACGAGATAAAGGCTATCAATAGTCAAAGTAATTACACAGCCAAACCCAATTAGACACATTTCTCAAAGCTGTATTCTCTCTAGGGATTTTGTCTCTGTTTTGTGCATGCTGTGTACACTAAAGATGTTACCATGACAACATAAAAGTATAACTAAAATGCTTCAACGTCTGACTTTTCAGCATTGATTTGACATTTGCTGTCTTGGCGGTGAGAACATGTCAGATGCATCGATTCATCCATACTGTGGCATACGCTTCCCATCAGTGAGCAGACTGTCAAGCAGCATATACACAGCGCTTAAAAGGAGGCAAGGGCGAAACGATAAATAAGGGTGGAATAGCGGAAGTGCACAAAAAGTACATGAAACATTTTTATCTTTCATAAAAGAGAACAATTGTAGGCAGGTAATTTGTGGACAATAATAGAGGGAAACATGATTTATTTGGTCTTTGAAAAAAGGTCACTAAGGCAAAATTGTTGAGGTAGTCATGTAATCGTACATTAGGACCAACCGTACCACCCTTCATGTAAAGTTAATAGGTATAAAGTAAAAAAAAATATTGCAGTTCCTCTGTAATCCTACAGCTTGGTGCACTTTAAACTATCCATGCATTGGCAGGCAGTGTAGCATTCTGTGTGCTAGGAGCGAAGTATTTGCTAAGTTTGTTTAGAATTGTAACACATCGCAATACGAATTGAATCAGCCCCTGGGTTTTGTGATAATATCGTATCGGGCAATCCCTGGGGATTCCCATCCCTAAAAATTAAAGTGAATCTTTTAAATATGCTTTTTTGTCTCCTTCTCAGAAATGGGCATACCACACAAGCAACTCTCAGCTGCGTCATAAATTTTCCAACATTGGTCAAATGTGAATTATTCTCTAAGCATTAGGAGGACCATTCAGGTGCCCCTGCATCCGCAGAGTAAAAAAAAAATGTTTTCTCGAAATCACTACAACGGCCAGGACGGAAGCAGGGCACCCATGCACGGACGACCCAAGAATAGGCCAGTGGTACAAAAGAGGAGGCAGTCTAACCCGAAAGTGGCCATTATGCTCCGTGGTAAAATCCACAGACTCCTACAAGGCACAGCTGATCCCTTTGTTCCTGCTTCACCGCTTTACTACGCAGGGATTGAAGAGGAAGATCAAGGAGAGGCCGAGGACATAAGAAAGGTGCAGGCCTGCTATGGGAGGCCAGTGACAAGGTCTCTCGAGGTCTGCAACCTTCCTCAAGTCTCAAATGGTGAAGGACATGCTGGTGTTGCCGAAGCGTGCTGTGTAGGAGAAGTCGAGTTGAACCAAGAGGGAGGGATACGAATCCCTTGCACCTTGCAGCACATGAATCCGACAGAGATACACACAGCTCAAGATGTCAATGGACCGGAGTTTGGATTCGGTCGAGGGCTTGCTGGTGGGGCTTCCGCATGTCAGAAAGATCTATTTAACCGGTTTAACATGGTGATGCAGGAAAAGATTGTGGAAGAAGACGAAGACGTAGATGAAGAGCAGGAATCGAGTGCCATTATTGAGCATATTTTGAAGGAACTTAAGGGCATCAATAAAATCCAGGAGGAAATTTCAGACCTAAGGGAATACCTGTCTTCTGTCCGTGGGTCTGTTGAAGAAGTGTCCAGCTGTGTGGATGCAGTCCTAATGGAGATTGAAGGCATTCGCTCGGGTACCAGGTCTGGTGTAGGGACATGGCCTGGTGCAGACTGCAAGGATGAAAATCGTCAAACTGAAGCTGTTGTCAGCGGGACCTTTGACACACGTCATACTGTAAACTGTACGAGCTGTGGTATTCAAGCGGGGTATAAAAGTTGTGATAAACAGCATAAACAAACGTGTCTTGAAAAAGACTCTTGTAGAGCCCTTTCTAACTTTACAAGTACTAATGATGCTGTCCATGATCCATTTGGGGATGGTATGTCTGCCCATAGCTCAGATATACCCCTAACTACAGTGAGAAAAAAGCAATGCCTTGGCTACCTTAATTATCAAGATGGTCAGGACTGTCTCAGTACGAGCTCCCTTTCCTCAGGTCAGAGTTCCAAGTCTGAATCTGACCAGGAGAGACCTTGTGCTGGGCAGGTGTGTGCCACAGGTGAGTTACAGGCCTGGGATCAAGCAGAGCTGGTACACAGTGGGAGCGGCGACACGAGGTGGAGCGAAGAAGGAATTTTTGAAGAAGGAAATAGAGAATTAGATACCTGGAACCTTTTAAGAGATAAAGGTACTTGTACTGAACTGGAGGATTCAGCTTCTGAGCATGTGCCAGTCTCTTCCAATCTGCATTACAATTCTCCTGCTAGCACGTGTAGTAGGGATGAGTGGCGTGGACATAAAAATTCTTGCAAGGTGGATGGACATCCTGAAGGCTTAGCTGTGGAGTGCAGTGATTTTGTAGGTGTTTGTGAGTATTCTAAAGCCCCTGGCTGTCAAAGAACACAACCTTCAGTACCAAGTCGTAGGTTTACTGTTGCTAGTTGTAAAGAAGATACTAGATCATCTTTCTTCTCTGAGTCCTGCACAAATCGTGGTTTGAACATTGAGATTGCAGGAAATGTCATCGATCCAGCAAAATGTGTATACACTCATGATGATGTTCTCAATCCGGGGCTGGACAATGATGAAAGCAATGCAGGATTTAATGTTAAGAAGTTTGGAAAGGCAGTGTTGGATTTCAAATCTGCCCTGAAGATGGCATTAAAGAAGCTCGAGGCAGGTAGTGCAACTTCATCAGAGGATAAAGCTGATGCCTTGAGCGAGCCTCAAGCAGGGGAAGACTTGCTGGAAAGTGAGTCACCTAGTGAGGAAGCTACTCCTCAGATAGAATCAAATTTAAACACTTCAGTTCCGTCTCAAGGCTGCACGTCAGATCCTGACCAGGTGGAGTCTTTCTCCACCTCATCAATTCCTTGCGAAACCCTACCAGAGTCTGCTGAGAGCAGCATCCAGACTATAGAAACTTTGGATACAATTCTTTCTTCAGAGCTGGAGCTCTCTAGTGATACAACGTTGCATGCCGCTATGGCCGTCCAACCTGACTGCCTGAACACTGAATCACCCTCTGTCTCTCTGTCTGCGGAAGAGAAGAAGCAAGTAACCTCAGGGGAAATCACCGGAGACCAAGCAGAGAATGGAGAATGGGAAGGAAACCACCCTGTAGAACTGAGTGAGAGAGATGCTCGTACACTGAAGTGCCTGAGAACTTTCCAGCAGATTCTTAGAGAGAAGAGAGAGAGCAGGAGACGACTTGGCATGGTGACCATGGTCTCTTTCTCTGAAGGTGATTTCAACCCAGGTACCTTTAAACACTTATAACTGTTCATTAAGATGTGACGTATTCAGCTGTATATGTATATAAAAAAAAACAAAAACAAACATCTGCCACATAAGGGGTCTGTATCTGTCTGTCTCTGTCTCTGTTTGTCTGTTTGTTAATCCATCTTGGCCTGGTTTCCCGGTCATTTCTTAGCATGCTAAAAAGACTCTTAAGATATATCTTACGTAAGTTGATTACTTTTCTAAGGTTGTTTCCCGAACTGCCCCTTAGAAGTGTTCTTAAGTCTCTGCCTCTTACGTCCAACAATACAAGGCGCTGTCTACAGTGAAGGTACTGAATTAACTGACATCGATTGCTTAGGAATCGATTTTTCCCCTTATTTTGCATGACAGCGTTAAGAAAGGCACTTTCTTTGCAAATTAAACATTGCACAAAATTCTTACAATAACATTTATTTCACCATGGGTTAACTTATTAATAGCAGGCCATAATAGACAAACATAAATTAAATTACCAAACTATTGCTAATATTTTCATTTAACCTGTAGTGGCGGTGAAACAAACCGAATATACAATCATAGTTGATTGCTAAACAGCTGACAACACTCTTCACCAGCTTCAGAAACAATGTGAAGCATGTCAGTTGTTTTAGGTTGTATAGCGCACTCATGGAACGAATACGATGAGATGACAAAGTAGAGGTACCCCTATCTCACCTACGTGGTTTTTGCGCGGTGGTCGTAAGTACAGTTCATCAGGATTCAGCGCGGGTTTTGGCGCCGTGATTACGTTTTCATCTTTCCACACGACAAATTAAACAAATTTAACATGTGGAAGCTCATGGACGTTGCAGAACTTTGCGGAACATCAGGTGGTCACTCGAGGCGGTGATTGCCTGCCGACGTTCCGCAAATTCCTGCATGGCCCACAAGCTTCCGTGAGGACCGAAAAAAAAACAAAAAAAAAAACATGTTGAGTTTTTCCGCGCAAAAATATGGAAACCTAATCATAGTGCAAAAACTTGCAGTGAATTATGATGAACCGTACTTTCGGCCACTGCGCGAAACCGGATCGGTAAGATAGCTGTACACTGCGTTCCAAATTATTATGCAAAAAGTCTTTAGGAGTGATAAGGTAAGATTTTTTTTGTTTGTCAGTTAACCTCATGGATGGTGATGTGTGTCAGGGCTCTTTATATCACTGAAAGCAATTGCAGACACCTGTGCTAATTAGTTTGGCAGGTGTGTCCAATTAAAGGCAACACTACTTAAGAAGGCTGTCCCACATTATTAAGCAGCCTACATTTTCAACCAACATGGGAAAGAAAAAGGACCTGTCGGCTACTGAGAAGCATCAAATTGTTGAGTGTTTAGGTCAAGACATGAGAACAATCAACATTGCCAAGACACTTCATCGCGATCATTGCGCAATCAAGAAGTATAGCTGATTCAGAGCACACACACTTGTGCGTGCTGATAAGGGAAGATTGAGGACTGTTTTGTTCACCGATGAGTGCCGTGCAACCCTCGATGCTCCAGATGGATGGAGTGGTGGATGGCTGGTTGATGGCCACCCCATGCAAACAAGGCTACGGCGCCAACAAGGAGGCGTGGAGTAATGTTTTGGGCTGGAATCATGGGGAGAGAAATTGTCTGCCCCTTTAGGATCCCTGACGGGGTAAAAATGACATCCATCAAGTATGTGGAGTTTCTCAAAGCGTACTTCCTGCCATGGTTCAAAAAGAAGAACCGTGCATTCCGCAGCAAGATCATTTTCATGCATGATAATGCACCGTCTCATGCTGCAAAGAACACATCTGCATCTCTGGCTGCTATGGGCATAAAAGGGGACAAACTTATGGCGTGTCCCCCATCCTCCCCTGACCTCAACCCTATTGAGAACCTCTGAATCATCATCAAAAGGAGTGTCTATGATGGTGGAAGGCAGTTCACATCTACAGATGTGGTCATTAAGACTGCGTGTGTTTTCCCGCGGGATGCCTCAATTTAGCGCGCGCGGCGCCGCGACTTGCCGTAAGCAACATTCGGGAATTTAAATAAATGTGTTGTGCTTTACTGAATATCCGCCAGATGGCGCATGGAAGGACTTTATTTAAACGCACGCCGGACCAAGTACTGTACAACGAAGAATTGTGTATAATTACTTAGTCTAAAACAATATTGTTCCCAATGCTGAAGCAAACATGAATTTTATTTTGCTTTACAACAGATCTTTCATGATAAATGTGTGTATATGTGCTTCATATTTTTTTCATAATGATGAAATGAGATGCCCAAATTCGTGCTTTAAAATTTTTTATAAGTTTCTCATATATTTTTTGTAATGTTTTAACAGGGACAAAACAGTAAAAGACATGGCAATGTCTCGGTTTACATGGTGTTGAAATTAATTTAATTTCCTGATAGTAGGCTATCTGATAGTCTTAACTATGCGAATGTCCTGATTCGTGAATATGCCAACATATCTCACTTAAAACGTAAAAAATGTGTCGACATCATCAGAAGACATGAATGAACTATATATATATATATTATATTATTAAGTAAATATTATTTTATGACCACGAGCTTCTTCTGGCATTTTATAATAATCATCATATTTGCTGTTTGTGTCCAGCATTTAATAATTATTTCATACATTATTTAACCACGGCTGGAAATAATAGCTGGAATGTGATGTGATTGTGAATTCATGACTAAAATAAAGCAGTTTGTCTCTTGTAAAGTACTTTCACTTTACAAAAGGCAGCGTTTTTATAAAGAGTTTTTTAAAGGCAGCGTTTTTATGTAGGTTGATAAACGCGTGTTGTACAGTATATACACCGCGACAGCGCGCGCAGTTACTCACTTCTCACCTTTCATGTAGGTCTGCTCGGACTAATTCGTTTTAAACCCCTCAAAAATGTGTGTGTATACAGCTCAAAACCTCCATCAGTTATTAACAATAGCATCTATTTAGAAAAAATGCCCCGTGATTTCGGAGCTTCAGGAAATCTCCCGGCGCATAACACCGGGCCAACTCATGTCGAAAAGAATTTATAAACGGTTTCTAAACGTGGGCTATTGTTTTTTTTTTACTTATAGTATTTGTTAATTTAATTTAAATGAGGTTTGGGCTCAGGACTTCGATTCGGCATCGTGATTCTCCTCTTTAATTTACTCCATAGTTTTAATCAGCGCTCAGCCGCATGCATGGAGTTTTCCAGAGCGACCGGCAGAAGTAGACTAATGATTATGAACGCGTCGGGAAAACAGCAAGCAGACTGACTCTGACCATTTAAAAAAACGTTTGCGTTCATTTTCTGACGCGCTCAAGTTCACCAAAAACAATACAGAGCAGCGCAGCTTATTTGCTTTCAAACATTTATAAAATCACGTTTTTTCGTTATTGTGAGTGCGCTTAAATAAAAGTTGAGTCTTATAAAGGCATGTAGTCTTATATAGTTTTATTATATAGTTTTTGCACATTAATCAGAGTCCTCATCTGTTACATTTTCTAGGACAATAGTTTTTTTTTAGCCTGTCACGGCGTGCGCCCAAATCAATATCGCTCCTCGCTCACTAGTTAGGCGGCCTCTCCTTCAGATATGCGAAGAAGCGGGGCTGCGGAATTAAGCACGAATAGTGAAGAAGAGCTCTCCTTGCTAATGATCCCGGGTTCATCCGCGCTATAAAATACTCGGGGTTTGTTGGTTTACAGTGGATTTTACTACGCGGTGTGAATGAGACGCGCGCACACAACGCGGAAGTGCGGCATGCAAACGGGGCAATTGGAACGCGCCCCAGAAGAGCAAGCGCGAGCGGACGGAGGCAGGAGCTGCTGTCCGCGGATGGCCGTCGTACTCGTATTTTATAGCGCAGGGTGCAAACACGGGATTATTGGCATGGATGAGCTACGTCCAGCTCTGTACCAGCATGTCATGTGGGCATTATAAGACTAAAAAGTGGCAGCTGGTACGCCTAAAAATAGACGCAGGTTATTTTTTTATAGTCTAAATGAAAATCCTCCTCTTTAGTGCCTCCTATTCCTATTAATCCTATTGTTCTGTTAGTGTCACTGCGTGTGCTTACAATGCCAGACAACATTCAAATGCAAATTATTCACTCTCCCCAAGTGTGAATCAGCTGTTCTCACCTATACATATTAACCTATACGTTCTCACCTAAAGGTAAAATTCCACCTATATAAGTGTGACAAATATGCAAAGAAATGCAAAAAAAAAAAAATAGGAAGGGGCAAATACTTTTTCATGGCACTTCACATGTAGTCAGATTGTTCCAGTGGCTGAAACTGTGGCAGGTGGAGTTATAGCACTTTTCAAATCACACTTACTATACACTGATATGAATAACTTTGAATGATGAATGCTACGTTAATATGATCTCGGGCTTGCATTATAAAAGCAAAGCGCAGAGTTTAGTCCGAGATCAGGGAAGTACGTGATGTGGTGGAGAATAGGCAGTGGCGGTTCTACACTGAATTGCTCCGCGGGCGGGACCCCCCCTCGGTCTTGTTAATTTGTTTTAAAACCCCCAATTCTGTGAATTCCCCCAGCAGCGAAACCGGTTTGGTGACTTCACACCTGTAGTAAAGGTGAGATGGGGGATTACAGTAACTGTGGGTGCGCTTCACCTCGGAGCGCGCTGTCGCGTTGTATTCAATGAATAGACTAAAACAAAATCATGTTTGCTACAGCATTGGAAACAATATTGTATTAGGCTAACTTTATTAAAGATTATACACTCTTGTATTCTTTGTCCACACACGTGGGCATCTTTAAATTTTTAGATATTGATCCTGTCTCGATGCAGCGAATTTTCTGAGCAAATTAATAATAATTTCCATGAATGAAAAGCAGGAAGAAGAAAAGGTTACGCGAAAATAAGAAAAAGCTTTAGAGGTAAATGCTGTGAAATGCTTCATATGAACAGATTCTGCCTATAACAGGTCAGGGACAGTGAGGCTGGATCCAGCAGCGCACCACATCCCACATCATAATACATGTTGATGATGACCAACACGTCTCCCCTCATCTACCAGAGCCAAGTAAAAAGAATGGCAATCAAACAGAATAAAATCAGTAGCAGCATTAACTTGTGCTAGTTATTATGATGGTGGTCAATATTAATTAAAATAATGTTTCTCAGCATTATTTCGTGTTAATATTGACTACCCTAATAATTAAAATAGTTAACTAGTTTACTAGCGTGAGCTACTGCTGCTACTGATTTTATTTCAGCTTACGTGTTCAGTTTTATTGCCATTCCTTTTAAAATATTGTCTTTATAGATTTATATGTTGTTTGTCTTGATGTTCTTTTTTTTCGTTTCTTTGACCCAATATATGTTCAGTGATACTTCAAATAACATGTTTAAATAGCATTGATTTCTGTATTGTGTTATATTTTTATACTAGTAACTGGTGTTAAAAATGTATCTCTACATTAATGAGCCAATGTATTATGGTGTGGGCTGCTGTGGGCCAGGAAGTCCAGGGCCACTTTTTGGTCCCAGTCCGCCCCTGTAATAACGAATGGAGAAAGCGCTGTCTTAAGCCCGGGGATTCTGTGTTTCGCGGGGGCCAGTCGTGAATAGCTGACACTCAGTAACAGCCAATGAAATTGAAGCATTTTTGTTGCTTTCCACGTGGTGTGGCGTTGCTTAAATAATATCTGTATAATATCCGTATATCCTATAAAATCGTCCAGACCCTGGTTCGAATCCCGCTCTGGGTGAAAATGTAATAAATGTGAATCCTTTGTTTTACACTTTTTGCTTATGATAATCATTAAATTACAGCAACTGTGAGGTGAAAGCTAATGTGTTTCATAGCTTAAGGAAAAAAAATTCTCAATTGCCAACATACATTTAGTACTGAAGCATAACTTGATAATATAATGGCTATATCGTGGTATTTTAGCGAATAGCACTGGCTGGGAATCGAACCCGGGTCTCCCGCATAGCGGGCGAATCACCTACCACTGAGCCACCAGTACCCGTCTGCTTTGAAAGCGCGTAAATATAGGCTAACGTCATACATCTTTGTAGTCCTTTTGCACACGCGCGGGTGCGTTACAATAATAATAATAATAATAAATTTGGAGAACTACTTCTAATAATAATAATTCTGAATGAAAATGATGAATAAATACATAACAGTTTGAGCTTGACACGTTTATGAGCTCTGTCGCTTGCCGTCAATGGGCGCCTAAGAGACATAACATTTTTCGGCTTCAGTAGACACACAATACTTTTACAAGACTGAAACACGACTGCCCCCTACAGGTATTGAGGGGGATTTTCACAGCTTGCCGCGCGCACTCGCGGTAAGTCGTGGGATCCCTTTTCCGAAAACGCGCGTTTTTAAAGACCACATCTGTAAGCAACAGCTCTGGGAGGCTATTCTGTCCTCAGGCAAAACAGTTGAAACAGATACCATCCAAACCCTGACAAATTCAATGGATGGGAGAGTTCAGAAGCTCCTTTCGAACAAGGGGTCCTATGTGCAAATGTAACATCACCTATAATAAAGTTTTGACTTGTATACTGTTTGATTTCAGTTACCTTTCAGTTTGTAATAACCTGCTAATGCTTATAACCTTACAAATTACCATTTTTTGTTCTTTATAAAAATGAAAAGTTTGGAAACTCCGTTGTGCATAATAATTGGGAACATGCATTTAAGTGCATTTTGAGTGTTTTATTTTTTTAAATATACTGTTATCACTGGGCAGTTTGTTCAAAAACCTTTCAATTGGACTCTAATAGTTGACTGGAAAATTACAATGACTTCAATTCATACAGTATAGGTAATTTGGAAAATCTTAGAAAAATATTTTTTGCATAATAATTTGGAACGCAGTGTATACAGTAAAGCATTACAATCACTCAGGAAAATGAATGGATGCGGGGTTTAAAACTTCCAAGTTTATTTTTTCATTAAACTAAATCAAATTTTATTATAAGATAAAACATGTCAAAAGAAAAGTCCATCCAGTCATAAATGATGGCTAATGATCAATGAAACATATTTTAAACAAAAAGCAGCGAGCAGCTGGACATCGGGACGTAGAGCGTAAGTACGACGCGTTGGCCTGGCAAGTGCAGGTCTGAGCAGGTCAAGAAGATTCATAATCTGTTGCCTTGGAAGGCGAAACTTTTTTAAAATATCCACCTCAGGCAAAATATGAAAAGGGCTGAAGTTTTGCCTAAAGGAAAAATGTACATGAAACACACGGCTGCGCGGACGGCGACATCTTCAGTTTAGCACAACAACACACTGTATCGCTGCCAAATTGTTTGCCACCTGTTCAATATTAAACATGATTGGCAATTTTAATGCATTAGTCACATTATGAAATAGGCTAATCATCCATCATTAATACGACTTTGATAACGTGCCATAATGTGCTCATACACTGCTGATTTATAAAGACTGCTGCTCAGTGGCGGCGACTAGCGCCTTGAGCTGAAACAACGCTAAGAGTGAGTTAAGGTTGGTCCAGACCAACCTTACGAACGTGTGACTTACCTTAGAGATACTTAGCGTACGAACGTTTCGGGAATCGCGCCATAATGTTAAGAGAGAGGTTAAGGTACAACTTAAGTTACTATTTAGTGATAAGAAGCTTTTGGGGAACCGGGCCCTGTTTGTTTATTTGTTCAACTGTCTGTCTGTCTCTGTTTTCCCTGTGTATATTTCTCTGTCTATGTTTGTCTGTAGCCTTGTTCGTCTGTCTTGCTATCTGTCTAATTGTCTATTTAGCTGTTTCTGTTTGTTTGTGAGTCTGTTTCCCAAACTTTCCATCTGTCTATCTATCTGTCTGTCTGACTCTCTGATTTGCGGTCTGTTAGCCCATCTGTCTATTTCTCTCTCTCTCTGTCTTTTTCCCAATCTGTCTGTCTATTTTCCATCTGTCTGTCCATCTAGTTGTCTTTCTGTTTTTCTCTGTCTATCTGTCTGACTTTCTGATTGTCTGTCTGTTACCTCATCTCTTTTTCTGTCTATTTCTCTGTCCCACTGTTTGTGTGTCTGTTTCCAAAACTGTTCATCTGTATTTTTTGGCCTGTCTGTCTAGCTGTCTGTCCCTCTGGCTGTCTGTATGTCTATTATTCTAGCTGTCTGTCTGACTTTTGGATTGTCTTCTGTCTGTATGTATATTACTCTCTCAGTGTACATCTGTCTGTCACTCAAGCTATCTGTCTGTCTCTAACTCTGTTTGTTTGTCTGTCTGTCTGTCTGTCTGTCTGTCTAGCTATCCTTCTGTCAAACTATTTGTCTGTCTGTCTGAATGTCTGTCTGCTAGCCTGCCCATCTGTCTTCCTGTCTGTCTCCCTGTCTGTCTATCAGTCTCTCTCCGTGACTGGTATAAACTCTGATCCACATGCAAAAGCAGTAAATGCAGTGTTCTGGTCATACCGCTCCCTGACTCTCACACTCAGGGCAGATTAATTACTCTCAGCGAGAACTGCCCTGACTGAAAGAGACGGAGGAAAGAATTAATAAGGCCTGTGATATGAAATGAATTATACATCTTCATAAAACTTTTATAAAACCCAAGACTCTGTGAATCAATAGCACAGTACTCGAAAAACTTTCTCTCTCTCTCTCTGGATGTTTGTTTAATGTCTGATTGATTCTGCGTAACTGATGCCTGTTTGTGTGTGTGTGTGTGTGTTTTGTTTGCAGATGGGAGTCAGGATGAAGATCAGGTGACGTTTGAAGTCGTTCTGCTGCAGATGTTTGATGGTGTCTCTGTGCATGCCTTTCATCTGCGTCCATGAGGCGACAGGATTATCATCTTTACTCAGATTTGTCCTCTCTTGTCCTCGAGAGCCGTTACAATCGCTCTGTGTGCTCAGTGTCGCTTCTCTTTTCAGCACTTAAAGCCAGTTACATGTTCGCTGTTTGAGAAATACAAAAAAAAAGAGCGGTGAGAAACACCACGTATCAGACGAGTTGCGTAAAAAAATGTCAGAAGGAAAATCCTGTGTGAAAATCCTGTGTGCCTAGCTGAACAAGTCACACGCACACACACACACACACACGTACACAATACAGAATAAATCAGATAGGTGTAGTGTTGTCTTCAGGTGTGTGGAATGTTACATTCCCGCGGTTCGTCTCCTCAGGACGCGGAAAAGCATTTTTAGTCAATTAATTTACACTCGAAGCCCAATCAAGCACGCAACAAGGCCACTCATTTCCTCTCCTTCCTCCTGTCCTGTGTTTCATGTCTGTGTCTGTATAATTAATTTGTCCTGATTGCTGGATGTAACAGATCATGTTTTTTTTTCTTACAACAGACACACAGTAATGAAAATGGAGGCGCAAACCAACAGCCATGGACCAGTGCTGGGTATCATATCAGTCTGTCTGTCTGTCTGTTTGTTTATTTGTTTATTTGTTTATTTGTGGGTTTGTGTGTCTGTCTGTCCCTTTGTTCATCTGTAGCTTCTGTCTGTCTGTCAGTTTTACCATCTGTCTCTCTGTCTGTCACTCTAGCTATTTGTTTTACCATCTGTCTGCCTGTCTGTCGATTTACTTTCCGTCTCTCTGTCTGCATCTACTGTCTGACTGTCTGTCAATTTATTTTTTATTCTTACATTGTCTTTCTGCTAAGCTCCCTGTTAGTCAGTCTGTCTATCACTCTAGCTCACTCTGTCTGCCCAACTGTCTGGTTGTCTCTCTGTTTTGCCATTTGTCTGTCTGTCTGTCCATCTATTTTTCTATCTCTCTGCCATCTCTCTCTCCCTGTCTGTCTGTCTGTTTGTTTATTTGCCTGTCTGGCTGTCTGTATTTCATTGTCTGTGTCATGTCTATGTCACTATGGACAGAGTGTTTATTTGGTGTTTTATATTAAAGAATGCTGTAGTGTTTAATGTTCAGGGTTAAGGAGCGTCCCGTATCCTCCACCTCATGAGAGCTAACCTGGAGTGATGTGTGCTGCTGTCAGGACAGTTTATCTAAGGCTTTAAAAAAGGTTTAAAGAATGTTTGAAGGTGATAATCTTCACCATCTCTCTCTCTCTCTCTCGCTCTCTTTGTAGTGGAGGAGGAGGAGCGATCTTTGGGATCGACAGCATGCCTGATCTACGCAGGAGGAAGCCCATCCCATTGGTTAGCGAAGTGGTAAGAACTTTAAACTTCATGTTTTTTATATTTACTAAAGACTATTGAGGGATTTCTGACAGTCTTTAGGTAAATACCTGGAAACATAATAATAATAATAATAACATGATATTAAAAAGTTTTTCACTGCCCTTTCTTCTTGTCTCGTCCTCCTCTCCTGGTGCTGATGATGTCCAGGCGATGGTAAGTACAAATGATATGAGAACATACAGTATTATAGAAGATCTTTTATTTACCATTAACACATTTAAGGTCTGTGAATGTAACTCGTCTAGCGTCTTCAATCGTCTAGCGCTAATACCCAGAGCCGGGAGCGATGTTTTGTTCACTCGTTCAGTTGTGTCTGACACTTTGTGACCTCATGGACCACAGCACTCCAGGTCTTCCTACAGTAGATGCTGTCCATGGGGTTCTCTTGGCAAGTTTACTGGAGTGGGTCGAGTGGGTAGGACCATCTACAGGCAATTCGGGAACGCCAATTAGTCGAATCTGGAGATCGTGAAGGAAACCCACCAAGAACGTGGAAACTTCGCGCATGCAGACCCCACACGGGAATCAAACCCAGGACCTAAAGGTGCAAGGCCAGAAATACAAGGGATTTAATTTAAAGCACTGATTAATACATAAACCAGGAAGAGCTAAAGTCAATAAAGACAGGAAGTTATTCCCAAACAGGAAGTGACCTAAGCGCCGGCGAGGCGCGGTGCTGCTGTCTCCTCGCTCTGATGTGCGAAACACTACAGCAGATCTAAGATCGGCGTGGGGACGAGTCCTCGTCTCGCACCCACACGTGCGGTCCTCGCTGTACGTGACTCAAAGACGTGTAGCGTGTGTGTGTCGGCTTTGTCTTGGACCACGCAAACGCACGGCAGCACCTACGCCGAGGCATGCGGCCATCAGCCGTGACTCAGCACACGCTGGAGGAAAAAAAACACACACACACACACACACACACACACACGCACGAGCCTTTAGCCTGACTGTTTCAGAAGTGTAGTTTTCCCCCTCACACAGAACAAAAGTGCCTGCGGCTCCTGGAGATGCGGCGCCGACACTGCCGCTGCCGCTTAAAAGATTTTAAAGAGAAGAAAGAAAGATAGAAAGAAGAGAGAGAGAACTTGACGGATGTGTTTGCGAGTAACGATTAAGTGCAGCGTGTCGTTCCGTGATGCCCAGTGAAGATCTTTAGAAAAATATTAATTGCTGCTTTTAAGCTGACGTGATAAATACACACTGCTGCTGATTCAAAAAAACTATTTAACTCATAATCTTACACACACTCATCATGTGTCACGCTCTGTTCTCTTTAATTACACTCTTAGATCGTACTCTCGGACTTCTTTCTTTTGGTATTTCTCTCTCTCCCACTGATTTTATTCTTCATGTCTCCTGTTATGTTCTCAGTCCCTGGTGCAGTCCAGGAAAGCCGCCATCTCGTACTCGCTGGCGTCTCGGCCTTCGCTCAAAGACGAGGATCTGGTAACACACACACACACACACACACACACACACACACACACACACACTTTAGACAGTTTTTTTGACCTGGTTTCACGCACCCCGCCCACTAGCATTTTTAGTTATTTTATATATATATACTTGGTTTCCTCTCACCCAGTGTGAGACTCAGTTAATTAGAGTGAGACGGTGGGACGTTGAAGAACTCAGACCACCCGTTGTCTTCGTTAATCCATCAGAAATTATAAAAAAGTCAAGTGAGTCAGCTTCTCCGTTGGTAAAGTTTAAACTGATTCAGGGTTTGTTCAGTGTAAAAGGAAGTAGATCAGATCAGTGCGCACATTAAGATTCCTATAACGGAGACAGAGGACATGACATCTACAGCGGAGCCTCCGTTTTATTCCACTTCATTCAGGGTAACATCCAAACACCTTCTGATCTGACTCTAATCTAGCTGAGTGTGATCGGATAGCGACGTTAGCGATGCGCGGCCCGCCGCCCTGAGAGCGCTCTTCGGGTCGCTCAGTCTCGGGTTCAGTCTCGCTTCGGGAAGCTGCGCGGCTTTCAATCAGTTGTAAAGTGACAACAAAAACACTGCGCTCCGTATACTCTCACACTTACACACACACACACACACACACACACACACACAGTGGTCAACCAAACAGCGCAGTCTAGTCAACGCGTTCCCGCTATGATTGTGTGTATTCACTCCACTGAGGCTTTGACACACTCTCTCCTGTCGAGCCGATTACGGCGCTGCCGTCGACCTGACACGGTGCTTTGTTCCATGTGTGCAGGATCAGTTTTTCACACACTGCTTTGTTTAAAAAAAAAAACAAAAAAACTACGGCTCACACTCTGCTGGTGAATTATGGATCCGTCAGATCAACTAACCAATGCATGCTCGGGAAAACTCCTTTCATAGCTCAGGGTGCGCTCATACTGTAGCAGCAGTTAGTTAACTTTATGTAGGTGAACTTTGACCTCTGATGGTGTAAGCCTATAGATAAAGGCGGCTACTAAGGCAGGAGTACCTAAATATTAAGCGTTGTCCAGGCCACCTCGTTCGCCGCAGTATGCTCTGTGTCTTTCCTCTTTATCCTATAATCAGTGTTAGCGTCTCAGTGTTTATTATTTTTAAGTCCCAGTGTGATAAGGAAGTAAAACTCTCAGTCCCCATGAGTAACCATGTCTCACAGTAACATAATTAATCTCACGAGGACAATCGCAAGGCGTTTTGCGTCAGATTCTTGTCTCTGTAGCGTCGCGTCCTCCACACCACCCACGCCGTTGTTAGTTAATTACCCTGAGGTCTTACGTTGTTCTGTCCCACCCCTCCCTTCCCTGGTTTCCTCCCTTGCAGAAGAGTCACGTGTATAAGAAAACGCTCCAGGCTCTGATCTACCCCATCTCCTGCACCACACCGCACAACTTCGAGGTGTGGACCGCCACCACGCCCACCTACTGCTACGAGTGCGAGGGGCTGCTGTGGGGCATCGCGCGCCAGGGCATGAGGTGCACCGAGTGCGGGGTCAAGTGCCACGAGAAGTGCCAGGAGCTTCTGAACGCCGACTGCCTACAAAGTGAGTGGTTTTTCAGGAAGTCACAAACCTTCAGCAAACTTTACTTTGATGAAGTTACTCATAAAGCTTCAATAAAGAAAGAGCCTGAGGTGGCTCCTCAGTCATCTCCAGCTTAAATCCTTCAACATAACGCAGGAGCTAGACAGGCTACGCATAACATTAGAGTCAGGATTAATACCAGACCAAAGAACACGACTTTAAGAACAAAGGAACTAGTGTTGTTCCATAAAGTATATCTCAGTGATGTTCTTCCCTCGGTTCTTCTCCTTCTCTCTCTGTCACCGTTCAGGAGCGGCGGAGAAGAGCAGCAAGACCGGCGCCGAGGACCGCAACCAGCACATCATCTCATCCATGAAGGACCGCATGAAGATCCGCGAGAGGAACAAGCCCGAGATCTTCGAGGCCATCAGGACGGTCTTCAATGTCACCAAACTCAACCACGCCCAGCAGATGAAGACCGTCAAGCAGACCGTGCTGGACGGGACGTCCAAATGGTCCGCAAAGATCTCCATTAAAGGTTACAGCAGCTTTTATCCCGTTCTCCAGAAGTGTTGGCACCCTTTAGAAAAAACGGTTGTATCGGCTTTATGATTATGGTCATCATGTGACATGTGACATCACTGCTCGTGCATCGCTCTGATTGGTCAGTAATGGATCTCAAATCATGGTGCTGCTTTCCCTTGAAATTTTTTTTTCAAGTCACTTTTTTTTTTTTTTGAGAATTCTTGGGTTAGATCCCACGTCCTGCCCTGACAGTAGGAGGAGCTGTTGTGCATGCCTCCCATCCAATCTGTGTGTGTGTTTGTGTTGTGTGTGTTTATGAGCAGTACTGAGCGCTCAGGGTCTGCAGGCTAAAGACCGCACTGGCTCCAGCGACCCCTACGTCACCGTGCAGGTGGGCAAAACCAAGAAGAGGACCAAGACCATCTACGGGAACCTGAACCCCGTGTGGGAGGAGACCTTCAACTTGTGAGTGACCCGAGATCACACACCTCTATTTCACCCAAAGACACGCCCATATTTACATCTATGGGCTTCCAGCAGGAAACTTTCTGACCTGCTTATAGCTGGAAACAACTCTTACTTTGAAACACGTAGGACACACCCATATTTCCATATATGGGCTGGTTTGGTCATCATGGTTTTATGATCAGCCTGATTAACCCTCTCTCTGTTTCTCTCTCAGCGAGTGCCACAATTCGTCCGATCGTATAAAAGTCCGCGTGTGGGACGAAGACGACGACATAAAGTCTCGAGTGAAGCAGAGGCTGAAGAGGGAGTCGGACGATTTCCTGGGCCAGAGCATCATCGAGGTCCGGACGCTGAGCGGCGAGATGGACGTGTGGTACAACCTCGGTGTGTGTTTAAACACTCGTTCACTCAGCGGGCTCTCCTGCTCACTGAGTCAGGGTTAATCCACTCCCTCCGTCACACACTCCGATCTTTATTCATGCGCGAGACGTGACCCAGACGTCAGGCAGCCGCGGGCGATAAATACAACATTAACCCGAGCGTAATTACGTCTCGTAGTGTGAGGCTCCGTCCTGCGTTTTTATCTCAGCTTCAGCGGCTCGTAGTGAAGCGTCACAAACTTCACACTGAAACACTCGCTCAGCCACACACTCCACACCTCCTGTAGAGACACTTTACAGGTCTATCATCTTCCTCTCCCACTCATAGCTCTTCGTATGTGTGTGTTTGTTTATGTGTGTGTGTGTGTGTGTGTGTGTACAGAGAAGCGCACAGATAAGTCAGCCGTGTCAGGGGCCATCAGGTTACAGATCAGTGTTGCGATTAAAGGAGAAGAGAAAGTGGCACCGTACCACCTACAGTACACCTGCCTGCATGAGGTATACACACACACACACACACACACACACACACACACACACAAACACACACGCTCTCTCCCACACAAACAGAGTTTCTGTGATCAATTGGTCTAAACAATCGCTCGAGGCATTTATGTAGATTTGTTGCCTTGGCATTTGTATGGAATTCAAAAACTCCACACACACATACACACACACACACACACACACACACACAAGGTAGAGTGATTACTCACACAGATCATTACATCACAAATCAACCCTAAATCACGGCTCCCTGTGTTCCTCCTCGTCTCTATGATGACTGGGGGATCAGAAAGTTCTCTGTGTGTGATGTTTTATTCTCCAGCTCCTGTGTGTGTGTGTGTGTGTGTGTGTGTGTGTAGAATCTCTTCCACTATCTGATGGACATTGAGGGACAGGGTGTGGTGAAGCTACCCGCTGCCCGAGGGGACGACGCCTGGAAGGTGTATTTTGACGAGGTGGAGCAGGAGATCGTGGACGAGTTCGCCATCCGCTACGGCATCGAGTCCATCTACCAGGCCATGACGTACGTCTGTGTGTGTGTGTGTGTGTGTGTGTGTGGGGAGGGGAGTGTCTCTGTGAAGGAGGCGTGGCCTCTGTACCTGTCAGTATCAGTGAAGGAGGCGTGGCCTCTGTACCTGTCAGTATCAGTGAAGGAGGCTCTGTACCTAAAGGTCTCATGTTTTTTGGCTTTAAATGAAGAGTTTTCTCTCTCTCTGTCTTTTTTTGTCCCTCTTTCTCTCTCTGTCTCTCTCTCTCTCTGCAGAAATTTTGCCTGTCTCTCCTCTAAGTACATGTCCCCCGGGGTTCCCGCGGTGATGAGCACACTGCTGGCAAACATCAATGCTTTCTTTGCTCACCCCACCTCCAGCACCAGTGTCTCCGCCAGCGACCGCTTCGCCGCCTCCAACTTTGGGGTATGGACACTACCATACACACTACACCATACACACTACACCATACACACTACACCATACACACTACACCATACACACTACACCATACACACAGCACCATACACACTGTACACACTACACCATACACACTACACCGTACACACTACACCATACACACTGTACACACTACACCATACACACTACACCATACACACTACACCATACACACTACACCCATACACACTACACCATACACTCTACACCATACACACTACACCATACACACTACACCATACACACTACACCATACACACTACACCATACACACAGCACCATACACACTGTACACACTACACCATACACACTACACCGTACACACTACACCATACACACTGTACACACTACACCATACACACTACACCATACACACTACACCATACACACTACACCCATACACACTACACCATACACTCTACACCATACACACTACACCATACACACTACACCATACACACTGTACACACTACACTATACACACTACACCGTACACACTACACCGTACACACTACACTATACACACTACACTATACACACTACACCCTACACACTACACCCTACACACTACACCCTACACACTACACCATACACACTACACTATTCACACTATACACACTACACCATACACACTACACTATACACACTACACCATACACACCACACTATTCACACCGTACACACTACACTATACACACTACACCGTACACACTACACCGTACACACTACACTATACACACTACACCATACACACTACACCATACACACTACACCATACACACTACACCATACACACTACACCGTACACACTACACCATACACCCTAAACTATACACACTACACTATACACACTACACCATACACACTACACCATACACACTGTACACACTACACTATACACACTATACACACTACACCGTACACACTATACACACTACACCGTACACACTACACCATACACACTACACCATACACACTACACTATACACACTACACCATACACACTACACCATACACACTACACTATACACACTACACCATACACACTACACCATACACACTACACCATACACACTACACCATACACACTACACCATACACACAGCACCATACACACTGTACACACTACACCATACACACTACACCGTACACACTACACCATACACACTGTACACACCACACCATACACACTACACCATACACACTACACCATACACACTACACCATACACACTACACCCATACACACTACACCATACACTCTACACCATACACACTACACCATACACACTACACCATACACACTGTACACACTACACTATACACACTACACCGTACACACTACACCGTACACACTACACTATACACACTACACTATACACACTACACCCTACACACTACACCCTACACACTACACCCTACACACTACACCATACACACTACACTATTCACACTATACACACTACACCATACACACTACACTATACACACTACACCATACACACCACACTATTCACACCGTACACACTACACTATACACACTACACCGTACACACTACACCGTACACACTACACTATACACACTACACCATACACACTACACCATACACACTACACCATACACACTACACCATACACACTACACCGTACACACTACACCATACACCCTAAACTATACACACTACACTATACACACTACACCATACACACTACACCATACACACTGTACACACTACACTATACACACTATACACACTACACCGTACACACTATACACACTACACCGTACACACTACACCATACACACTACACCATACACACTACACTATACACACTACACCATACACACTACACCATACACACTACACTATACACACTACACCATACACACTACACCATACACACTACACCATACACACTACACCATACACACAGCACCATACACACCGTACACACTACACCATACACACTGTACACACTACACCATACACACTACACCATACACACTACACCATACACACTACACCATACACACTACACCATACACACTACACCGTACACACTACACCATACACCCTAAACTATACACACTACACTATACACACTACACCATACACACTACACCATACACACTGTACACACTACACTATACACACTATACACACTACACCGTACACACTATACACACTACACCGTACACACTACACCATACACACTACACCATACACACTACACTATACACACTACACCATACACACTACACCATACACACTACACCATACACACTACACCATACACACAGCACCATACACACCGTACACACTACACCATACACACTGTACACACTACACCATACACACTACACCATACACACTACACCATACACACTACACTATACACACTATACACACTACACTATTCACACTATACACACTACACCATACACGCTACACTATACACACTACACCATACACACCACACTATTCACACCATACACACTACACCATACACACTACACCATACACACTACACTATACACACTACACCATACACACTACACCATACACACTAAACTATACACACTAAACTATACACACTACACCATACACACTACACCATACACACTACACCGTACACACTACACCGTACACACTACACCGTACACACTACACACTACACCATACACACTACACACTACACACTACACCATACACACTACACCATACACACTACACCATACACACCACACCATACACACTACACCATACACACTAAACTATACACACTACACCATACACACTAAACTATACACACTACACCATACACACTACACCGTACACACTACACCGTACACACTACACCGTACACACTACACCGTACACACTACACACTACACCATACACACTACACCGTACACACTACACCGTACACACTACACCGTACACACTACACCATACACACTACACCGTACACACTACACCGTACACACTACACCGTACACACTACACACTACACCATACACACTACACCATACACACTACACCATACACACTACACCATACACACTAAACTATACACACTACACCATACACACTACACCATACACACTACACCATACACACTACACCATACACACTAAACTATACACACTACACCATACACACTACACCATACACACTACACCATACACACTACACCATACACACTAAACTATACACACTAAACTATACACACTACACCATACACACCACACCATACACACTACACCATACACACTAAACTATACACACTACACCATACACACTAAACCATACACACTACACCATACACACTACACCGTACACACTACACCGTACACACTACACCGTACACACTACACACTACACCATACACACTACACCGTACACACTACACCATACACACTACACCATACACACTACACCATACACACTACACCGTACACACTACACCGTACACACTACACCGTACACACTACACACTACACCATACACACTACACCATACACACTACACTGTACACACTACACCATACACACTACACCATACACACTACACCATACACACTACACCATACACACTACACCATACACACTGTACACACTACACTATTCACACTATACACACTACACCATACACACTATACTATACACACTACACCATACACACCACACTATTCACACCATACACACTACACCATACACACTACACCATACACACTACACTATACACACTATACACACTACACTATTCACACTATACACACTACACCATACACACTACACTATACACACTATACAGACTACACTATTCACACTATACACACTACACCATACACACTACACCATACACACTACACCATACACACTAAACTATACACACTACACCGTACACACTACACCGTACACACTACACCGTACACACTACACCATACACACTACACCGTACACACTACACTGTACACACTACACCATACACACTACACCATACACACCACACCATACACACTACACCATACACACTAAACTATACACACTACACCGTACACACTACACCGTACACACTACACCGTACACACTACACACTACACCATACACACTACACCGTACACACTACACCATACACACTACACCGTACACACTACACCATACACACTACACCGTACACACTACACCGTACACACTACACCATACACACTACACCATACACACTGTACACACTACACTATTCACACTATACACACTACACCATACACACTATACTATACACACTACACCATACACACTATACTATACACACTACACCATACACACCACACTATTCACACCATACACACTACACCATACACACTACACCATACACACTACACTATACACACTATACACACTACACCGTACACACTACACCGTACACACTACACTGTACACACTACACTATACACACTACACCATACACACTACACCATACACACTACACTATACACACTTCACCGTACACACTACACTGTACACACTATACACACTACACCGTGCACACTACACTGTACACACTACACTATACACACTACACCATACACACTACACTATACACACTACACCATACACACTACACCATACACACTACACTATACACACTACACCCTACACACTACACCCTACACACTACACCCTACACACTACACCATCTTGATATTGTGGTGCACGAGATGAGTGAGCCCCAGTTTGGTGGAGAACACATCCATAAACTGGTCCACCAGTTCACTCCGTGCCTAGGTTCTGAGTGGGCGTCAGATCGTCTCTTCGCTGTATCGATTTGCGGCTGTGTTCTACGGCAGAGAGGGAGGCAAGAGCTGAGGTGCGTGGTATGGGTTCCATCCTCAGTGAATAGTTCACTGGTCCAGCTCATTGCACGACGGTGAAGAGTCCTTGCCACCGAGACTTACAAGTAGCACTGG
>NC_071120.1:2022500-2032500 GCF_024256425.1 Clarias gariepinus | reverse complement strand
ACCACCAACATTATCACCATCACCACCATCATCATCACCAACACTATCACCACCACCACCATAATCACCATCATCACCATCACCACCACCATCATAATCACCATCACCAACACTATCATCACCATCATAACCAACACTATCACCACCACCACCATAATCACCATCACCAACACTATCATCACCATCATAACCAACACTATCACCACCACCATCATAATCACCATCACCAACACTATCATCACCATCATAATCAACACTATCACCACCACCACCATAATCACCATCATCACCACCACTATCACTACCTTCATCATCACTATAACCACTACCACCATTACCATCATTACCTCCATCATCACCATCACTATCAATACCAGCACCCTTACCACCTCCATCACCTCCATCATCACCACCACTATCACTACCAGCACCATTACCATCACCACCTCCATCACCACCATTATCACTACCACCACCATAATCACCATAACCACCACTATTACCATCACCACATCCCCATCATTACCATCACCACTACCTCTATCATCACCATCACCACCACTATCACTACCATCACGATTACCACTACCACCACCATCACCAACACTATCACCACCACCACCATAATCACCATCACCACCACTATCACTACCATCACGATTACCACTACCACCACCATCACCAACACTATCACCACTACCACCATAATCACCATCATCACCACCACTATAACTACCTTCATCATCACTATAACCACTACCACCATCACCATCATTACCTCCATCATCACCATCACTATCAATACCAGCACCCTTACCACCTCCATCACCTCCATCATCACCACCACTATCACTACCAGCACCATTACCATCACCACCTCTATCACCACCATTATCACTACCACCACCATAATCACCATAACCACCACTATTACCATCACCACATCTCCATCATTACCATCACCACTACCTCTATCATCACCATCACCACCACTATCACTACCATCACGATTACCACTACCACCACTATCACCACCAACACCATAATCACCATCATCACCACCACTATCACTACCATCACGATTACCACTACCACCACCATCACCAACACTATCACCACCACCACCATAATCACCATCACCAACACTATCATCACCATCATAATCAACACTATCACCACCACCACCATAATCACCATCATCACCACCACTATCACTACCTTCATCATCACTATAACCACTACCACCATTACCATCATTACCTCCATCATCACCATCACTATCAATACCAGCACCCTTTCCACCTCCATCACCTCCATCATCACCACCACTATCACTACCAGCACCATTACCATCACCACCTCTATCACCACCATTATCACTACCACCACCATATTCATCAAACCACCACTATTACCATCACCACTTCCCCATCATTACCATCACCACTACCTCTATCATCACCATCACCACCACTATCACTACCATCACGATTACCACTACCACCACCATCATCACCACCATCATCACCACCATCACCACCACCACTTTCACTACCATTACCATCACTATTACCACTACCACCATCACCATGATCGTTAATTGTTTTTGATGCCCTTCTCTCTCTCTGTCTCTCTCTCTCTGTCTCTCTCTGCAGTTTCCAGGCCCGTATCAGTGTGTGTATGCGTCAGGTGGCGGAGATGGTTTGTCAGATTAAAGGTCCTCTGGACCAGAACTCCAGGACCAGCGCAGAGTCGGACTCAGTCACGGCGCTCCGGCCTCTCATGGAGTTCCTCGACTTACAGTCAGTGATTTACAGTAACAGTTAAACACGTTCCATCATTTCCAGGGCAGTGAGTGTTAGTAATGAGTGAAATGGTAACACTCCAGACACGTGTTTATTTAACACCATCCACAGTGTGTCCATACGCCGTCTGTATAACTGACGCTAGAGACACAGTTAGCCTCGGTCGCTAACTCACTCATGCTAGGCATCTGTATTGAGCGGTTGCCTAGCAACATGTTTTCCTGACTTTAACTACCTGAGCAGTGTCACAGTTGTGTTCAGCTCGTCCCATCAAATGAGAAGGTATAACTGAAAGTGTGTGTGTGTGTGTGTGTGTGTGTGTGCAGTCTGAGTATATTTGCAGATCAGTGTGAGAAGACGGTGCTGAAGCGGGTGCTGAAGGATCTGTGGAGGAACGTTCTGATCTGCATGGAGAGAACCATCGTCCTGCCTGAGAGCAACGAGAGCATCGTACGAGCGCACACACACACACACACACACACACACACACACACACAGACTTGTCTTACAGAGTGATCTCATGTACTGAATGTCAGTCACCCGTTTTTCTTGTTGCGTGTGTTTGTGTGTGTGTGTGTGTGTGTGTGTGAGACAGGGTGCTCAGCTTCTCACAGCAGCCAAAGAGCTCTCCAAGCTAAAGGTAGCCTCCTAATGTTCGACCTAATAACATGATAAAGTTCTTGTCGCTCAGAGTGGGCGTGTCTAACAGCCTGTCAATTACTCTGGTTGCCGTAGGGAGGGGGCGAGGCCAAGTACCTGTCTCCACGTCAGTGTGTGGTCATGGAGGCGGCGCTGGAAACCATCAAGGTGAGACGGCAGTGAGGGGTGATGAGGACCTCTGACTCTTACAAAGCGCTGACACTCTGTGTGTGTGTGTGTGTGTGTGTGTGTGTGTGTGTGTGTGTGTGTGTGTGTGTGTGTGTGTATGCTGCAGAATTTCTTCCACGCAGGTGGAGACGGTCTGAAGAAGATGTACCTGGAGAAGAGTGATGAACTCCGCTCTCTTCATTACGCTCTGTCTCTGTACGCACAGAGCACCGACGAGCTCATCCGCACCTTCATCATCACTCAGCACTCACAGGGTACACACACACACACACACACACACACACACACACACACGTGATTATAGGAGTGTATGGTATTCATTGTGTTGTGTGTAGTGCACCACGGGACGAGCCTGAGGATCACACCGAAGGAGAGCTTACGACCGGAAAAGGGTGAGACACACACACACACACACACACACACACACACTGTCTGACTCTCCTTTTTATATTTTCTCATTTAATCTTTCCTCTATGTGTGTGTGTGTGTGTGTGTGAGACAGCTGCTGGAATTGAGCAGTTTATAGGTGAGGCAGTGATTCAGGTGGACACGACGCCCCCTACTGCCAACACTGAGCAGAAGATCACCGTCAAAGGTCTCTCTCTCTCTCTCTCTCTCTCTCTCTCTCTCTCTTTTATTTTTTATTCTCGCTTGTTTTTTCTCTCTCTCTCTGTTTGTCTCCCTACCTGGATCTCTCTCTGGTCTCTTTTTGCTCTGTCTCACTCTCTGGTCTCTCATTATCTCTCTCTCTGTCTCTTTGCTCTTTTATTTGATTGAAGTTTTATTTGTGAAGTTCTTTAAACAGTGGACATTAGAAAACCTTGAGAGGAACTCGAATCTGAGGGAACCCCTCCTCATTCTGATGATGTTAGATAGTGAGACCATGAAGCAGTCCCTGCAGTACCAGTGTGCTCTGAGACCAAAGTGTGAATGGGGAGTGTGTTTTAGTTAACACAAAGGTCACACACACTAATTCCTGATGGAGACTCGGGTACGAAACAGCAGTTTCAGCAGTTGTGTGTAAGGGCTTTATGGAGAAACTCGGGGTGTCGATAAGACACTGACACCAGACGATCGTCTCTAAGACAACGACTGAGTGAGCATGTCAGGACGTGGGGTGGGTGAGTCCTGAGAATCAGGAATGCTGGGTGCAGTTTCTCCCCAGGGCGGCGTTTAAACACAGAACACACCCCACCACTCAGGAACCCAGCCGAGCTCCTGTCTGTGTTCCCTTAGGTAATGTGACCCTCATTAACTCACCAGGTGAAACAAACCAGGTGACTACGCAGACGGGGGTGGAGAGGGGGGATGGGGTGTGGTGTGGTGCTCCCCTAGTGGCTGAGGTCGCTCTCAGCCTACACACACCTCGCTGTACACTAGATCAGACTCACCAAAGTCCTTTATTATAGTTCATATTCAAACTCTCTCTCTCTCTCTCTCTCTCTCTCTCTCTGTGTCTCAGTGATCGGGGTGAACGATATGAAGTGGCAGACCTCAGGATTGTTCCGTCCGTTTGTTGAAGTCACCCTGATCGGCCCGATGCTCTCAGACAAGAAGCGGAAATTCAGCACCAAGTCAAAGAACAACTGCTGGACGGCCAAATACAACGAGAGCTTCATGTAGTGAGTTCAGTCACACTCACACACGTTCTCACACAGCAGCATCGGTGGTGTATCATCTACAGCAGCAGCATAACTCTTTCTCTAAATGTCCTGTCTCACCGTGTTTCTCCCTGTCTCTGTCTCTCTGTCTCAGTGTTCTGGGTAAAGGAATGAGCTCGGAGTTCTACGAGCTGCAGGTGACGGTGAAGGATTACTGCTTCGGCCGGGCCGACCAGGTGGTGGGCGTGGCTGTGATCCCGTTAGCCCTGGCGGTCGGATCCGAGAGGCGGAGCTTTGTGTGCTGGTGCCCGCTGGCCCCGAACATCAGCGCGGATCAGACGGGCAGCACGACCCTGCGCATCCTCGCCCAGCGCCATGACGACGAGATCGCCAAGGAGTTCATCAGACTGAAGAGCGAGAGACGGCCTACAGAGGAGGGGCAGTAGAGAGAGAGAGAGAGAGAGAGAGGTACAGAGAGACAGAGAGAGAGAGAGAGAGAGGGAGACAGAGAGAGAGAGGTATAGAGAGAGAGAGAGAGAGAGGGAGACAGAGGGACAGAGAGAGAGAGGGAGACAGAGGGAGAGAGAGAGAGAGAGAGAGACAGAGGGAGAGAGAGAGAGAGAGAGAGAGGGAGGGAGAGAGAGAGGTGCAGGTTTTTTTTTTTTTTTGCAGAGGCCAAAAGAACAAAATAATGGTGAAAGGGAACCACTTTAACACACACACACACACACACACACACACACCTGTTAAGTATTATGCAGTCTAATCACATTTACCCAGAATCCTTTGCAAATAACTGATATATTAGAGCAGGACATTAATGTTTGTGTGTGTGTGTGTGTGTGTGTGTGTGAGAGAGAGAATGAACGAAAAATAGAAAGAAAATGCGACTACATGTGTGTTATAAAAGCCAAATTTATTTTGCCAAACTCAGACTTCTCGCTCTTCACACACACACTCCTATCTGTGGCCTTAAAAAGGGGCGGAGTCACTCACACACACCCAATTACTGTGGTCTTTTGATCTTGCCTTTTGATTGACAGCACCCCACACCCACACGCTCCAATGAAGAAAACCCTTTAGCAAGTTGTTTAAATGATGTGAACCAATCAGACGCCAGTGTATACACACACACACGCATGAACACACACACACACACACACGTTTCATTGCTAACATTCTGAGCTTTACTCCCATATAACACGCTGGTCACTGCCACTGGTCAGCTCGCTATGCAGTGATTGGCTGAGAGACATGATGTCATGGCTGAGTCGTGCATTCTAGCCAATCACACACGAGAGGTGGATCACAATACCGTGTTAATTAAATAATAATAATAATAATAATAATCACGTGCCAAATGTTCAGATTTAACAGCTTATTTCTATTTCACTCATCATCGCTCGTGCACAGGAGACAGTGGACGTGCACTGAGGAGGCGGAGTTACTGTACATTTAACTTTCTGTACTGTCAAAATGTGGAATAAGATATTTATTTAGGTATTTATTAGATGATTATGTCTGTTAAATATTACTGTATTATGTGAATTTTGTAAATAAATGATTTATTGATAAATAACTGGCCTCTGCGTTTTCTTTCTGTCCCCTTATATGTATTTTACTTAATAATGTGTAAATACTAGTCCTGTTCCTAATATGTTTTATTTTACAGTTCAGAGACGGAGCTCCGTCACAGGAGACAAGCAGGTAAAGATGAACCTACAGATGTTCACAGACGAGGATTATGATCTGACTGTCGCAGTAACTGTACTGCTCCAAAAGGGGGCATCGGAGTGAAGCTTTAAACTAGTAACAGTAATAATACTGAGAGCAGCAGAATAGTAGTTACAGTAATATTAGTTTAATATCTGTACTAATAGTGTCTATAATATTTCCAACAGTATATTATCAGTTCAGGACTGTAGCAGTAACGTCACTTCATCAGCAGGGGGCACTAAAGGACAGTGAATGGTGCAACCACTTTTTTTATTTTTATGTTGAACAGTTGGTGGTGAGGCCTGTAACCTCACACCACACTTTTATGTTAAATAGATGATGATGATGATGATGATGATGATTATCAGTAGTAGTAGTAGTACCAGTAGTATAAGATAATAGTAGTAATAAAAGTAGATGTAACAGTAGAAATAGTAATAAAGGCAATAGTAGTAATGGTTGCAGTAGTCCTTCCAGTAGGCATTGTAAATTGTAGTAGCAGCAAAAATAATAGAAATACAGTAGTAGCAACATTAATAAGTAACTAAATAAAAGAAGTAACAGCAGTCAGGTTAATGTCAGTAGTGAAAGTAGTAGTAGGAGTAATAACAGGAACATTATTAATAAAAGTTGTAGCACTCATAATAGAAGTAATAGCAATAAAAAAAAAAAGTTATCAGTAATAATTGTAATAACAGTAGTGATAATAGCAGAAGCAATAAAAAAGCTTAAAGGTGCGATAGTTGTAAGAGTAGTCATAGTAATAACAGGAAAAAAATTATAGCAGTAATAGTTGTTGGTGATAATACTATTAACAGCCGTCTTTGCTGATAACTAACAATATTACAATAGTAACAGCAGTAACAGACGCAAGAGCACTAAAAATTGTGATGCCAGTAACAGGAGTAACATTGGGAATAGTAATAACAGGAGTAACACCAGTAAGAGTAATAACAGGAGTAACACTGGGAATAGTAAAAAAAAACAGGAGTAACACCAGTAAGAGTTATAACAGGAGTAACACCAGTAAGAGTTATAACAGGAGTAACACTGGGAATAGTAATAACAGGAGTAACACCAGTAAGAGTAATAACAGGAGAAACACCGGGAATAGTAAAAACAGGAGTAACACCAGTAAGAGTAATAACAGGAGTAAAACCGGGAATTGTTATAACAGGAGTAACACCAGTAAGAGTAATAACAGTAGTAACACCGGGAATAGTAATAACAGGAGTAACACTGGGAATAGTAATAACAGGAGTAACACCGGGAATAGTAAAAACAGGAGTAACACCAGTAAGAGTAATAACAGGAGTAAAACCGGGAATTGTAATAACAGGAGTAACACCAGTAAGAGTAATAACAGGAGTAACACCGGGAATAGTAATAACAGGAGTAACACCGGGAATAGTAATAACAGGAGTAACACTGGGAATAGTAATAACAGGAGTAACACCGGGAATAGTAATAACAGGAGTAACACCAGTAAGAGTAATAACAGGAGTAACACCGGGAATAGTAATAACAGGAGTAACACCGGGAATAGTAATAACAGGAGTAACACCGGGAATAGTAATAACAGGAGTAACACCGGTAATAGTAATAACAGGAGTAACACCGGGAATAGTAATAACAGGAGTAACACCGGGAATAGTAATAACAGGAGTAACACCAGTAAGAGTAATAACAGGAGTAACACCGGGAATAGTAATGACAGGAGTAACACCGGGAATAGTAATAACAGGAGTAACACCGGGAATAGTAATAACAGGAGTAACACCGGTAATAGTAATAACAGGAGTAACACCGGGAATAGTAATAACAGGAGTAACACCAGTAAGAGTGAAAACAGGAGTAACACTGCAAATAGTAATTACAGGAGTAACACTGGGAATAGTAATAACAGGAGTAACACTGGGAATAGTAATAACAGGAGTAACACTGGTAATAGTAATAACAGGAGTAACACCAGTAAGAGTAATAACAGGAGTAACACTGGGAATAGTAATAACAAGAGTAACACTGGGAATAGTAATAACAAGAGTAACACTGGGAATAGTAATAACAGGAGTAACACCAGTAAGAATTGTGAGCGTTAATAGTAGTAACAGCAGTAATAACAGTAACAACTGCAATAGAAGTAATTTTACTGCTACACATTTTTATCTTTTACTGTTACACTTATTTTTATTTTATAATACTTTACCCATCAGCCATATCATTAACTTGTGTACTAGATCCTGTACCTACATGTTTCCTCAAACAAATACCAGACATACAGTACAGTAACTGGATCCAGATAAAAACAGTCAACTCCGAATTCAGCAATAGCCATGTTCCTAATTCTTATACATTAGCAGTTGCATCACTATACTTGTGTTACTCGACCTCAGTGTAGCCTTTGACACCATTGATGGTAAAATGTAGTAGGAATTAAGATCCTATTTGACTGATCGTTATCAGATTGTAAATTTAAATGGTGATTATTCTGAATGTTCTCTAGTGAAGTTTGGTGTTCCACAGGGTTCAGTTTTAGGCCCACTGCTATTTTCTTTTTACATGCTTCCTCTGGGAAATAATCCGTAAGCATGGTATTAGTTTTCACTGTTATGCTGATGACAGACAATTATACGTCTCAGCAAAACCGAATGAGAAAAACCAAATCAATAAAAGTTGAGCAATGTGTGCAGGACATAAGAGACTGGATGTTAATTAACTTCCTTCTGCTTAATCCTGATAAGACAGAAGTTCTAGTCATAGGACCGCATGCAGCTGGAAGCGAGCTTTTTAATCACACTGTAACTGTAAGATGGCGTTTCTGTTCCAGTCTCGACATTAATGTAGATAATATAACCAGGACAGCATTCTAAAGTCAGGCACTAAATATACATTCACCTTCTACATTGTGTGTTTCGTTCTGTCGAGCTACACACAGCGCGCCATTGGAATGAATGAACTAGACTGTTGTGTAATCGTAGTGTGTGTGTGTGTGTGTGTGTCTTCTTCATTTTAAGTTTCACTCTGAGCGTAAGACCTGAACTGATACCGCAGTCCATTTGTTATTTCATGTAGTGTGTGTGTGAGTGTGTGTGTAAGAGAGAGAGAGAGAGAGAGAGAGAGCGGGAGAGATGAATCATTTCCCCATTGGCTAATCATCAATAGGGGAAGAGGAGTTTGTTCCCCCTCTCTCTCCTTCTCCCTCTCCCTCTCTCTTTCTCCCTCTCTCCTCAGACGGTCATGTGATCAGGTCTGATGTCGTCTGATCTCGGGCGTGTGAGGTGTGTGTAAGATCTCTGCAGGTGTTTCAGTGTGAGCATCATTAACGCCACACACACTCTGTTTAAACCCAGGAAGGTTTCATACATCAGTGTTTATGTTCAGGATAAACAACACGCACAAACACTGCAGCTTCCCCAGTTTAAACTTCCTTTCTGTGTGTGTATGTGCGTTTGTGTGTGTGTGTGTGTGTGTGTGTGTGGTTTCCTGTCAGAAAACAACCTCTGATGGAAGATGTTCTTTATTATGTACGATGATGTATAATTTTATGATTTTATTGATGTTTCACTTTCAAGCTTCTCGAGTAGGTGCAGTGTGTGTGTGTGTGTGTGTGTGTTAGTGTGTGTGTGTGTTGTAAGCACTCTAAGCATGCAGGCTTAAGGAGACTTTCAACACCTGAAACTGACCATGATGAGGAAACTGTTTAACTGTTGATGTAAGGTCTTTTTTTTTTCTCATAGCTAATAAGTAGAGATGTGGAAAATGGATGGTGTGTGTGTGTGTGTGTGTGTATGTGTGTGTGAGAGAAAGAGAGAGAGAGAGAGGGAGACTGTTGTGCCGTGGGTCTGGGTTTTTTAGAGCAGAGCAGCAGAGGAGGGAAAAACTCACTTCCTTTTTTGGTGTGCAGGAAATCGATACTTTAAAAGAGGGAGGGGAGAAAAAGAGAGAGAGAGAGAGGGAGGGAGAGAGAGAGGGAAAGAGAGGGAGATGTGAAACTCCGAACAAAAGACTCATACAAAGAAAAAAAGGAGGTGGGAATCTGAGTAAGCGTCA
>NC_071120.1:2002500-2020000 GCF_024256425.1 Clarias gariepinus | reverse complement strand
GCAGCCGTCACGCTCCTGTTTAAACAGAGAACTTGCTGGGTTCCTCATGTAGGATTGAGATTATCATTAGAGAAATGTAAATCTGATTGTTCTGTTATAGACGTTGTGACAGGAGGAAGTGATCTTTATTATAATCCGTAACCACCATGATGAGCTGATGTTCCCCGTCACGCCCGAGGCCGGAGTAGAGCTGATAACGTGGTGGTGTGTGTCAGTCCGGTCAGGGTTTGTCCTCCTGTGTGTTTCCTCTCCTCACACACTCTGACCACACCGTCCTCTCACACTGACGGTGCACCGAGTGTGTGTGACACAGTGAAAGTTTGATGCTTTAGGGAATAAACCTCAGTTGGGATTTGAACCTGGTTTCCACCACACACGCTTCAGTCTGACTCTGGTTCTGTGTCCAGAACCCTGGAATGTTCCAGAAGGAGATTCACCGCAGCCTTTGTGTTAAATCTGTTCCGGGAATGTCAAACAGGTTTCCGGTTTCACCTCCGATCAATGGGCCTCGACCCCTCGGGTCAGGTCCGCGGTGTTAGCGTACAGTACAGTATAGCAGCGGCGTCGCTAACCGGGCCGCTCCGGCCGCCCGCTGACCCGTGAGAGCGCTCTCTGTGGAACACGGCGCATGAATAATGCAGGAAATTAAAGCACACGACTGCGTCCCGTAATATCCCGCATTGTCTGGATGACACGGCGCTTTTTGAAGACGCATGAATGATTAAACGCTGGGCAGAAATTACACGGTCTTATCAGGTAAAACGAGAGGAGGCCTGACAAGCTTGAGCGCTCACGAGACGAGACGCGAACGGCCACGAGAACGCGGGGTGAATTATTCACACGTCGCCTGATCACGCACTTCCTTATGTTTACGTGTGTTATGAAGTGTCGTCTCAGGCCAAGGCTAAGGCTAGCTCAACACCACACACACACACACACACACACACACACACACACATCTGGCCCTGATACGATATATGTATGTCAGTGAGTATTGATTCATCATCATCATCATCTTTTATTATCATAGTGATGGGCTTAAAGATTATTATTATTATTATTATTGGTCCTCCTTCTGTCTCTGGAGTATAGCATCGACACCTGTTTAACGCTTTCCTTTAGAAATTAGCTATCTAAAGGGTGCCAGTACTTTTGGAGTAGAGTTTTCATCTGTCACATAATCCGTCCGTCCCTCAGTCCAAATCATTTATACTCTACAGATCCGTCCAACACTTCTCACAGGCCGTAAGTATTTGAACAGTGAGACTGTCTGCGTCCTCCAGCAGGACGCGTTCGAAGGCTTTCGGCTGTAATGTGAGTCGCTTAACACGTCTACTGCGGTAACCATGGTAACTTAACAAGTCTACTGCGGTAACCGTGGTAACTTAACAAGTCTACTGCGGTAACCGTGGTAACTTAACAAGTCTACTGCGGTAACCGTGGTAACTTAACAAGTCTACTGCGGTAACCGTGGTAACTTAACAAGTCTACTGCGGTAACCGTGGTAACTTAACAAGTCTACTGCGGTAACCATGGTGACTTAACAAGTCTACTGCGGTAACCATGGTGACTTAACAAGTCTACTGCGGTAACCGTTCATGAATTACAGACTCCTGGATCAAAAGTATTTGGACAGCCGACTGATTTCTTTCTGTGTCTGCTCATGGGAAGTCTGCGGTCCGGTGACGTGCTGACGCAGGTGAAGGAGGAGTTATTAGTCTGAAAAAGCAGAGCAGACGTCTCAGAGAGAGAGAGAGAGAGAGAGAGAGAGAGAGCAGAACCTCCAGGAGGCCACATCAGCACTCTGGTGCTCTCTGGAACAGAAGGAACGCGCTGGAGAGCTGAGGAACACTAACACACCCGCTGTAGCACACTCAGTTCTGTACAGGATCAACTCAAACTTCCCCCATCAGCTCCACACACTGCTGTCCTGCTGTCTGTCTGTCACACTCTCAATCCATCCCCTCTCTCTCTCACACACACACACACACACACACACACACCACGTTCCTCTTTTAACCCCTGAAGCAATGTGTGTGTTGTGCAACACAGAGCAGTGTTTAGAATTCCCCTGCATGTCACTGCGTGTCTCTGCTACCGCCCTGTCCCCTATTTAGCATATACAGTGTGTGTGTGTGTGTGTGTGTGTGTGTGTGAGAGAGTGTGTGTGTGTTTTTCCTCCTGCTGTTCTGTTTAAACATTTCCTCCTATTGTGGTATCTTTCAACGCTAAATCACTGCTCACTGTGTTCCCCTTTCCTCACTGTACACCACCATTATACTTAGTGTGTGTGTGTGTGTGTGTGTGTGTGTGTGTGTTGCATTCTGGATTGTGTATTACAGTAAGTAATTACTCTGTGTAATACGGAGTAGCTGATACGATTCCATGCAATTTCATGTTGTCAGTGTGGAGAGGGACAGGCCACGCCCCTTTCCCCATGACACAGACTGACCACGCCCCTCTCCCCTGACACAGGCTGACCACGCCCCTTTCCCTAAGGGTGGAATGATAGGATGCTGTGAGTAAAGTTTAATAATAGTTGCAGTGCCTTTGATAAGACAAGGGGCTAAGTGCTGTACTTAGAACACATACACACACACACACACACACACACAGAGCATTCGAGGTGGAATGTGAGCCGCCACCCCGGTCAAAGGGAGACCTGGAATAGGTGAAGCAGACCCTGTGTGTCAGCAGGTGTGAGTGTGTGTGAGGGTGAAGCTCATGGTTCAGGGTCTTCTGCAGGTCTTCTGCAAGTTGCCGTGGTAATGTGTGTGTGTGTGAGTTTCGATGCAGCAGCTCGAGGCTACGGGCCGGAAAATCTATAGATGTGGTGTTGGTGGTGTTTAATGTGAATCTGCTTCAAGAAGAAGAATCAGGTCAGGGTTTGGTTTAGAAGGAGGAGGAGACTTCCTGAGGATCAGGACCACCGAAACATCTCTGCACAGTTTCAGGACCTGAGGTGGAGAGTGTGTGTGTGTGTGTGTGTGTGTGTGCAGACTCATCACTCCCCTAGAGCCTCATGTCTACCCCCAACCAGGTCACAAGCCTGAGACCGGAGGGGCTGTGGTCAATACAATCTTCTGGTTTCGTGATCTGAAACTCATGACCTCTGTGTCAACATATCTGTTTATGTGTGTGTGTGTGTGTGTGTGTGGTCCATATCCATGTTCATTCCATACTGTTAAAGCACAAGATTACTTGTGTTTTCACTTCTACTATCCTATTTTTTACACACACACACACACACACACACACACACACACACGGTGAAAAAGTATTTGCCTCTTCCTGATTTAAATTTTCTTTTTTGCATATTTGTCACATGTAGTATTACACAAAGACTGAATAGAAAATTTATAGAATGTTTAGATGCTAATTTCTGTCCCTGGTCCTGTGTGAAAAAGTAATCGCCCCCTAAACCTAATGACTGGTTGTTTCACCCTTGGCTGCAATCAAACGTTTGTGATATTTAGCAATAAGTCTTTCACCTTTCACATCACTACAGTCACTGTGCACTGTAGAGCACTTTTGACCCGCTCTTGACACGGAAGGGTTTTATATCAGATTTAATTCCAGACTTTGACGAGGCCACTCCAACAACCTTAGTTGTGTATTTTCTGAGCCATTCAGAGGTGGACTTGCTGGTGTGTTTCAGATCATTATCCTGCTGCAGAACCCAAGTGTGTTTGAGCTTGAGGTCACAAACTGATGGCTGGATTTTCTGGTAGAGCTCAGAATTCATGGTTCCATCAATTAGCTGCAGAACTCCAGACCTTCACACTACCACCTCCATGTGTGACTGTAGTTATGATGTTCTTTTTATAAAACACTGTGTTTACAACATGTAACGGGACACAGACCTTTCAAAAGGTTAAACTTTTGTCTCATCAGTCCACAGAATTTTTGGCCAATAGTCTTGGAGATAATCAAGATATTTTTGGTAAATCTGAGCCTTTGCGTTCTTTTTGGTTAGCAGTGACACCATTTTTTTTTTGGTCTCTCATAGAGGCCATTTTTGTCCCCAGTCTCTTTTTATTGTTAAACCCTGACAACTCTGACCGTAACTGAGGCGAGTGAGGCCTGCCGGTCTAGATGTTGTTTTGGTTCTTTTATGAGCTCCTGGATGAGTTGTTGTTTTGATCTTGGAGTGATGTTGATAGGCTGCTCAGTCCTGAGAAGGTTCACCACTGATCCAAGTTTTCTCCATGTGTGTATAATGTCTCTCACTAGGGTCCTCTGGAGTCCCAAAGCCTAAGACATGTCTCTGTAACACTTTCCAGACTGATACATGTCAATTACTTTCTTTATCATCTGTTCTTGAATGTATTTAGACTGTGTTGCTTTTGTATCGTGTGTCATTTTGTCAAACAGGTTGTATTTAAGTGATGTCTTGATTCAACAGGTCTGACAGTAAACAGGCCTGGATGTTTCAAGTGACATTTGACTCAAAAATGTAGTTATTCACAGTTAATTCATGATTTAGCAAAGGGGCGATTACTTTTTCACATTGGCCCAGGTAGGTTTGGACAACTTTTTTTTTCTTCATAAATAAAAAAAAAAAATCAGGAAAGGACAAAGGCTTTTCACAGGTCTGTATCTGTTTATTAGCACCTCAGGTGAAACTAGCATTAGCCGCACACTGCTGCTACATCTGATTAGCCAAACCTGGCTACATCACATTACATCACACCATCGCTAGTCTCTCTTTTCCTTTCTTCAGCTGCTCCAAAATGATCCACAGAGCTAGCAAGACCTGAACACAGCGGCGCTTATAGCTAACCTTACCGCTCAGCGCTAGCTACTTGACTAGATTAGCTAGGGGGTTTTTGTTTGCTGGCATCCTAGAGAGAGGAGGAAAAGAGAGAGAGAGAGAGTGTGTGTGTGTGTGTGTGTGTGTGTGAGACCATGTGTAAAACCACTTAAAAAACTGAAACATACACACACACAACCACTCTCACTCTCACACACACACACACACACACACACACACAGTTTTCATTCTGACTGAGTTTATTCTTACAGGGTGGAGAACAGCAGTCCCGCTCCAGACGTAATGGAAACACTGTTCTAGCACACGTGTGTGTGTGTGTGTGTGTGTCTTTCCCTTTAAATTGCACATTCCTGACACACACATGTGGTTTCTATAAATACGTGGACGGCTGAAGTCATTCAGGAATTCTGCCCAAATCACCCCTGTATGCTCTGTGTGTGTGTGTGTGTGTGTGTGTGTTGCTTTATTACTTTATCGCAGAACAACTCCACCTCCTGTAAGACACACAGGGCTTTTTGTTTGCGCGCGGCCTTCAGCACAGACTCCGCCGTATCAGAGCGAGAGCGTTAACGTAAACCCGCGCCGCTGTCACAGGAACACCTTCTGACCAATCAGCTTTGAGAATCCAGTTAGATTAGATTAGACTCAGACTGCAATGAGTGAAAAAACATCCCACATGAGGTGACAGGGAAACGTTTCTGCACCGTTCTAAAGACATGCAGTAATAGTGCTTGGTTTAGACTTCGTGTAAGGACGTGCGAGCCCCTGGACACGCCCTTCCCCCCCCGATCTGTCAGCAGGAAGCGTAGCGCCGGCTGCGTTTGCTTTCACACGTCTGACAAGTCGTCCCACAGGAAGTGGGTGCGGGAGACTTGTCACAGCGCTGACACTGAACAAGACTGAAGTGATAAAAAAAAAAAACCTGATTCAACATCAGCGTATTTTATCTCTCGACCAATCAGGTCGCAGCTCAGGGTGTGAGTGAGAACAATCCAAGATGGAGGACCATCTCAAGTCAAAGATCAACCTGCGTCACTGATAATCACTGTCACCTTTCACAGCACGCTAGGCTAGTTAGGCATCTAATGCTAGCTAGGACTGGAGTGTGTCGTCATGGTTACAGCGCAAACATCCAGACTATAACTGTATACCATGTCAGGTGTGTGTGTGTGTGTGTGTGTGTGTGTGTGTGTGTGAGGTAAAGAAAGACCTGTGTGGTAAGTGAGGATACATGCTTGACACCTCTGAGTCATCATATATGTGTGTGTGTGTGTGTGTGTGTGTGTCTGTGTGTGTGTTTAGGCAGATGATGGACTGATATTGAAGAAGACGTGCAGCCATGTCGTTCTTTGGTCTTGACTGTGTGAAAAAGAAAGAGAAAGGTAACTTCTCCCTTCTTATCTCTCTCTCACACACTCTCTCACTCACACACAGACACACACACACACACACACACACACACAAAACAAAGCAATTTAGGACACAATGTAAACAGTTTCCCTGAAAGCTGCAGGAAGAGGTCTAATCTGACTGATGAGGTAATTGCTGTTCCTGTCGCCATGGTAACCATGTCCGTCGTCTCACAGAGCAGTGCTAACTAAAAACAGGAATCTATGTAATAGCGTGTAAACTAAGGGTGCAAGTGTGACAGTGTGACAGCTCAGGTGAGGCGACGCCGAGTGATTATTAACCGCAGGGAATGCGGGTACTACATAACGCCACAACATTGGGGTTCCTGTCTGGGATGGTTTTGAAAAATTTTCTGATGCTCAGTGTCGCAAAGCATCTTTACAGAATCAAAAGACATTATGGAAATAAGTATGAAATGTGAAATGTGTATGAATCAGAATGATCAGATCGTCCCTGATGAACGAGCCGAGGGTGACGGTGCTGAGGGAAAAACTCCCTGAGATGGTAATAGGAAGAAACCTTGAGAGGAACCAGACTCAACAGGGAACCCATCCTCATCTGGGTGATAACGGATAGCAGGGATTGTCCTGCACTCATACAGTGTGTTGGGAGGCTGAAAGTTCAGAATCAAAACAAATTATGGAAATAAATGTAACACACTGAGACTGTAACACACTGAGACTGTAACACACACAGACTGTAACACACTGAGAATGTAACACACTAAGACTGTAACACACAGACTGTAACACACACAGACTGTAACACACTGAGACTGTAACACACAGACTGTAACACACACAGACTGTAACACACTGAGACTGTAACACACTGAGACTGTAACACACACAGACTGTAACACACACTGAGACTGTAACACACACTAAGACTGTAACACACAGACTGTAACACACACAGACTGTAACACACTGAGACTGTAACACACAGACTGTAACACACACAGACTGTAACACACAGACTGTAACACACTGAGACTGTAACACACACAGACTGTAACACACACACAGACTGTAACACACACTGAGAATGTAACACACACAGACTGTAACACACACACAGACTGTAACACACACACAGACTGTAACACACACTGAGACTGTAACACACACAGATTGTAACACCCTGAGACTGTAACACCCTAAAACTGTAACACACAGACTGTAACACTTTAAGACTGTAACACACACAGATTGTAACACCCTGAGACTGTAACACCCTAAAACTGTAACACACAGACTGTAACACTTTAAGACTGTAACACACACAGACTGTAACACACACTGAGACTGTAACACACACTGAGACTGTAACACACACAGATTGTAACACCCTGAGACTGTAACACCCTAAAACTGTAACACACAGACTGTAACACTTTAAGACTGTAACACACACAGACTGTAACACACACTGAGACTGTAACACACACTGAGACTGTAACACACTTTCTGACTGATGTATAATGGTTTTCTCTCTTGTTACAGAGACGGAGCGGAGGATCCGGGCGAACGACAGGGAGTATAACCTCTCCTTCAGATACGCGGTGAGTGTGTGACCTTCCTCACACGCTCTCTACTGTCTGTGACTAATCTGGGTGGATATTAAAGTCACACTTAGTTAAATATACTCCTATTGATGTTAGAAAGTTCACTCCGAAATGTTTTAATGTCTGTAAAGAAATTCCTCTGCACAGCCTTATGCGTTTCCTCCAGACTGAATATTATTCACTTACTGAAATGTAAATATAAGTTCCAGTGTATAATCACACACACACACACACACACACACACACACACACACACACAGAGCTCACTTCTTGAAAGTTTAGCTTAGCTGAGCACAGAGCCTGTGTCTGGAGCGCTGGACAGTGTAAAGAACACCCAGAATACCAACTGAGATCTCAAACCATCAGTTCATGGAGAAGATGGTGCTGGAGCTCCTCGGGTTCCTCTCCTCACTACTGTTAGTGGACTGATTGCAGATGTATGCTTTAGGATAAGATCACCACCCGGAGCAGGAATGTCCGGTGAAACTCTGTCATGTTTACACAGTCGAGATCAGCAAGTGAAAAAAAAAATCCTAGTGAGCAAAGAAATCTTCTCCCTAAACATTAGGGAGGTCCTGGCCATGCTCAGGCTGACCCCCAGCTGACCCCTAGTACGAGCTCCTCCCAGGATGTTCTGTTCTTACAGTTATCCAGCACAGCTGATACGAATCATATGAGTGTTGGAGTGGGATCAGGGGTGGAGCTTCAGTGGAACCGCAGTGGAACATCTTCGTCAGTACTGGAGGAGTCTGTGGGAAAACTCACATATGGTCATGGGTTTTTATATTTATCATTGAATATGTGACTCTCAACAGCATCTGAAATCAAACTGATGACCTCAGGAGACAACAAGAACACAAGAGATTTCAATATGAAGTCTTTTCCCCAACTATGCAAAACATTATTGTGATGGGAAAAAATAAGTACACCCCTCCACAGCCATTCAGAGCCAGGTGTTAATAAAGACCAAGACACGATTAGTTAATTATTAAGACGTGTAAGTATCTCTATAAAAGCGGAAGTTGGTGTTCTGGAGCTCTCAGATGTGTGTCTGCGTCATGATGAGGAGGAATGACATCAGCCCTCAGTGACGCGACTATGGAGGTGATGAGGTGCTGATCTGGACCTGGTTTGAGGGTTAGAGCGATGATGAGCTGGTGTCCGAGTGTCTGTGTTTACTTTCACTTGCTAATTTTATGAATGGTTATTTTACTCTTCTACATTTCAGACTAACGGGATCAAGACCTCGAAATACAACGTGCTCACTTTCCTCCCGCTCAACCTGTTCGAGCAGTTCCAGAGGATCGCCAATGCCTACTTCCTCTGCCTGCTTGTCCTCCAGGTGTGTGTGTGTGTGTGCGTGTGTGTGCATGTGCATGTGAAGATTTAGCAACTCCATAAATGACCCCAGTGTGATCACAGGGGAAGTGAGAAACCCAGGGGAAGTGACATTTTCATTACAGGAAGTTTCCTCACGCTGCAGTTCACTTCAGTCAGATTAAGTGTGTTATTGCCTTCCTCTCTTTAGATCATCACTTCAGTCAAAAATAACAGCTAGAAAAACCGCAACTGTGAACAGAAATCATGCACATGACCATGTGATTACAGCAGGCCTTTAATTATCCACTGTAGAACAGAAACACACACTGATGAAGCTCATCCATCCATTCATCCATCCATCCAACCATCCATCCATTAATCTGTTTACCTCCTTATTACTGTGTGTGTGGCTGAATGTGTGGCTGAGTGTATTACTGAGTGTATTACTGAGTGTATTACTGAGTGTATTACTGAGTGTATTACTGAGTGTATTACTGAGTGTATTACTGAGTGTATTATTGAGTGTGTTACTGTATTACTGAGTGTTATTGAAGGTGCAACTGAGTGTGTCAGTGAGTTTGTTAGTTGGTGTTACTGAAGGTGTTACTGAGTTATCGACTGTGTTACCGGGTGTTGCTGGGTGTGTGACTGTTACTAAGTGTGTTACTGAAGGTGTTACTGAGTGTAGTACTTAGTGTGTTACTGAGTGTTACTGAGGGTGTTACTGTGTTACCGGGTGTAGTACTGAGTGTGTTACTGTGTTACCGAGTGTAGTACTGAGTGTGTTACTGTGTGTTATTGAAGGTGTTACTGTGTTACTGAGTGTAGTACTGAGTGTGTTACTGAAGGTGTTACTGTGTTACCGAGTGTAGTACTGAGTGTGTTACTGAAGGTGTTACTGTGTTACCTAGTGTAGTACTGAGTGTGTTACTGAAGGTGTTACTGTGTTACCGAGTGTAGTACTGAGTGTGTTACTGAAGGTGTTACTGTGTTACTGAGTGTAGTACTGAGTGTGTTACTGAAGGTGTTACTGTGTTACCGAGTGTGTTACTGAGTGTGTTACTGAGTGTTACTGAGGGTGTTACTGTGTTACCGAGTGTAGTACTGAGTGTGTTACTGAAGGTGTTACTGTGTTACCGAGTGTAGTACTGAGTGTGTTACTGAAGGTGTTACTGTGTTACCGAGTGTGTTACTGAGTGTGTTACTGAGTGTGTTACTGTGTTACCGGGTGTAGTACTGAGTGTGTTACTGAAGGTGTTACTGTGTTACTGAGTGTAGTACCGAGTGTGTTACTGAAGGTGTTACTCTGTTACTGAGTGTAGTACTGAGTGTGTTACTGAAGGTGTTACTGTGTTACCGAGTGTAGTACTGAGTTTGTTACTGAAGGTGTTACTGTGTTACGGAGTGTGTTACTGAGTGTGTTACTGTGTTACCGGGTGTAGTACTGAGTGTGTTACTGAAAATGTTACTGTGTTACTGAGTGTAGTACCGAGTGTGTTACTGAAGGTTTTACTGTGTTACTGAGTGTAGTACCGAGTGTGTTACTGAAGGTGTTGCTGTGTTACTGAGTGTAGTACTGAGTGTGTTACTGAAGGTGTTACTGTGTTATCGAGTGTGTTACTGAGTGTGTTACTGTGTTACCGAGTGTAGTACTGAGTGTGTTACTGAAGGTGTTACTGTGTTACCGAGTGTGTTACTGAGTGTGTTACTGTGTTACCGTGTGTAGTACTGAGTGTGTTACTAAATGTGTGTTACTGTGTTACCGAGTGTAGTACTGAGTGTGTTACTGAAGGTGTTACTGTGTTACCGGGTGTAGTACTGAGTGTGTTACTGAAGGTGTTACTGTGTTACCGGGTGTAGTACTGAGTGTGTTACTGAAGGTGTTACTGTGTTACCGGGTGTAGTACTGAGTGTGTTACTGAAGGTGTTACTGTGTTACCGAGTGTGTTACTGAGTGTGTTACTGTGTTACCGTGTGTAGTACTGAGTGTGTTACTAAATGTGTGTTACTGTGTTACCGAGTGTAGTACTGAGTGTGTTACTAAAGGTGTTACTGTGTTACCGGGTGTAGTACTGAGTGTGTTACTGAAGGTGTTACTGTGTTATCGAGTGTGTTACTGAGTGTGTTACTGTGTTACCGGGTGTAGTACTAAGTGTGTTACTGAAGGTGTTACTTCTTACCGGGTGTAGTACTGAGTGTGTTACTGAAGGTGTTACTGTGTTACCGGGTGTAGTACTGAGTGTGTTACTAAATGTGTGTTACTGTGTTACCGAGTGTAGTACTGAGTGTGTTACTGAAGGTGTTACTGTGTTACCGGGTGTAGTACTGAGTGTGTTACTAAATGTGTGTTACTGTGTTATTAAATGTGTGATGTTGTACAATAACAAGGATGTTACAGTTGTGTGTTAATGAGTCTGTTAATGTCTTACCGGGGCTGTTAATGAGTGTGTGAGTGTAGTGTTAATTTAAGACTGTGTGTGTGTGTGTGTGTGTGTGTAGGTGATTCCCGCCATCTCTTCTCTCTCCTGGTTCACCACAGTGGTGCCCCTCGCTTTGGTGTTGACTGTCACTGCTGTCAAAGATGCCATCGACGATATAGTGAGTACACACACACACACACACACACACACACACACACACACAGTGTCTTAAATAAACACTACACTCACTTACATAGTCACCTACAGTTTCAGACCGATTGTTTAACCATAAACTTGATGTTTGACCCCCTCCAATCACACAGCTTTATTACATATAGATTGCAGTGTGTGTGTGTGTGTGTGTGTGTGTGTGTAACACAGTGGTAATGATAATTCCGGATATGTGTTCAAGTGGGTTTTAAAACACACGTCACAGTGGGAGAGAAAATAATCGCTGCACTGTTAGCAAAGAAAACAAACTGAAAACCCCATCCTGTGTGTGTGTGTGTGTGTGTGTGTGTGTGTGAGTGTGTGTGTGTGTACCCAGAAAATGGGTGTGGTGGGACTGAAGGCAGCCCAATGTATACAGCTTTTTACTTTTCACACACACATACATAAACACACACACACACACACACACACACACACACACAGTGATTGAGATCATCACACAAATTTTTATATTTCACAAAGCTTAATTGTGATTAACTACTTTTTTTGAAAAGCAGGTTAAATCCTTTAATGTGGGTGAATTAAAACAATTCTGCAAAGAAGAGCGGGGCATAATTCCTCCACAGCAGCGTGAAAAATGATTGATTGCCGTTGTTGCCGCTAAGGATGACACAGCTAGTTATTAGGTTTAGGGGGCAATTACTTTTTCCTATAGGGTCATCATATAAAATCAGAATTTTGCATTTGCTCCGGTTATCTTTGTATAATAGTAAAATTAGTTTGATGATGTCATTTAAATGTGAAAATCATAAAAAAATATATGAATTATTCAGGAAATAAACCAGGCAAATATAAAAGATCAATAAAAGAAGCAGTCGTGTACTGTACGTCTCACCACACTGTCCACCCCGGACACTAGACTAACGCTGTTTTGTCTCCGTCTGTTCTGAAGCATCGGCACAGGAGTGACCGGCAGGTGAACAACCGCAAAGCCCAGGTGCTGATTAACGGACAGTAAGTCATCATCATCATCATCCTCATCATCCTCACACACACACACACACACACACGTGTCGTACAGTATGAGCAGGTGTTTATAGGATTAGTACTGTTGATTAGTTCTCTATAACAGCAGTGCAGGTTTATATTAACACACTCGCTCCAGTCGCTCCTGATGGGCTTCCTGCATGTAACATGGCGGGAAGGAGTCTCCTCAGTCACATGACCAGCTGAAAGTGTGTGTGTGTGTGTGTGTGTGTGTGTCTCAGGCTCAGGAGTGAGAAATGGATGAACATTCAAGTGGGAGACATCATCAGGCTGGAGAACAACCAGTTTGTCACAGTGAGAACCCCAACATCTTCAGTCCTTTACTGTGTGTGTGTGTGTGTGTGTGTGTGTGTGTGTGTGTGTTGCTGTAGATAAACATCTCTCTCTCTCTCTCCATCAGGCTGATCTCCTGCTCTTGTCTAGCAGCGAGCCCCTGAACCTGGTTTACATCGAGACCGCCGAGCTGGATGGGTGTGTATGTGTGTGTGTGTGTGTGTGTGTGTGTGTGTACTGTATGTGTGTGTGTGTGTCTATGCTGCTTAACCACTTAGAAAGATAGTGTGGTTAACTTAATATACTTTTTTATGTGTGTGTGTGGGTGTTTGGGTGTGTGTGTGTGGGTGTTTGTGTGTGTGTGTGTGTGTGTGTGCAGAGAGACCAACTTGAAGGTGAAGCAGGCTCTGACAGTAACAGGAGAAATGGGAGGAAGTGTCGAGGCCCTGGCTGAATTCACAGGTGTGTGTGTGTGTGTGTGTACAAGAAGCATAACAGTCAGGAAGTGGACAAACACACACAAGATTCCTCTTCTGAATGAGATAGCAAGGCTAAATATTTCTCTCTCTCTCTCTCACACACACACACACACACACACACACACACAGAGCTACTTATAAATGCTGATTAAATCAGGAACCCCGGCGTGTCAGGTCTCGGTACAGACGGTACACACCCCGGCCCCCTGCTGCGTGTGGGGGTTTATTTATAGGTGAGCGTGGGTAATAACGAGGTGACAGGGCGAGGTCATGTGATGAGCTTCTGTGCTGCAGAAATGTGTCGTTTCTTTTTCAACAGCCGTCTCGTCATCAGTTCGTTTCCCGAACGCGTACGCCTGTTATTAGTTCTGCCCTCGATGACGTCACCTGGACAGAGATTTCACCGCAAAACGCTATAAACACCGCCGTTAGACTTCCACTCAACCAGGCCGATTATTCTCCCCAGACGCTCCAACCTGTCCAGACTCAAACATCGTGCTTCAGTCTTTTACTGAACCTTATTTCAGCAAAACTCAACAGTGAACAATCACATTAAAAAAAAACAAGACATATCTATAAAGAGCCAATCACATCGCTTCTTTCTGTCACATGATCAGTGAAGTGAAATAAATGGGCTTTTGGAGAATGTTGAAGCAAAAACTTTTACAAAAACGCATTTTTTAAATCATGTGGATTTATCTAGTTTTGCTGTGAAGAACATAATTATACACACCTGTCTCTCTCTCGTCTGTGTGTGAAGTCTCCAAGCCTGTTGTTTGTGTCATGTTGACTCTGGTGCTCTGACCATCACTATGAACCTCGATGCTGATTTGTAGAAGACTCTACTCCAGCTAACACCACATGTTACAGACACAGTGTCCTCTGAGGGACAGTTCTCCTGCCTCGAGTGCAGTTGGATCTGCAGTTGGAAGTCCTGAAGGTCATCAAGACCCATCGACTGACCAGTACAACATAGACGCTAAGAGACGCATTAAGTGTGAGAGTGTGTGTGTGTGTCCAGGGACTCGTCCCATCATCACCGTAGACAGTCAGTTGATGGGTGTTGATGAGCTCCAGGAGCAGTGGAGGTGTGAGAGCGCTGGTGAGATCTGACCTGACGTAGCTCCTGTAGGTTGGACGTTAGACAGCAGTTAGGAGGATCCTGGAGATCCTGAGTGATCTGTCAGATATAACGGTTATCACGGTTGTGCTGCTGTAGGATTGTTCCGTAAGTGGTGTGTTTGAGATCTGCTTGTGTTTCTCGTGTGATAGTGTAACTACTCTGACCGAACCTGGTGAAGTTCACACCTCTGACTAGAAAGCAATCCCGGGTTCTGATATTACTCTGTCCGTCTCTCTGTCTGTAGGTGTGGTGTGCTGTGAACCCCCTAATAACCGCCTGGACAGTTTCACGGGGACGCTGGTGTGGAAGGGACACAAACACCCGCTGGACAATCAGTCTGTGCTGCTGCGGGGCTGCACTCTCCGAAACACAGCCTGGTGCTTCGGCATGGTGCTGTTCGCTGGTGAGACACACACACACACACACACACACACACACAATTTTATTGTCATCAATTATTTGACAGTTGAATGTTTCCCCTCTGATACATTATTGATTATTGGTGTGTCGATACATCTTTCTGCTGATGGAGTGATAACGTAATGGCAATAAAAGTGTAATGATTCAGAGAGAGAGAGAGCTGTGTGTGTGTGTGTGTGTGTGTGTGTGTGTGTGAGAGAGAGAGAGAGAGAGAGTCATTAGTTTGTTGTGTCTCTCTCAGGTCCGGAGACTAAGCTGATGCAGAATTGTGGGAAATCCAGTTTTAAGAGAACAAGTATCGACCGCCTGATGAACATCCTTGTACTGTTTGTAAGTAAAACACACACACACACACACACACACACACACACACACTATCTGTTTAATTCTCAGATGAAGAGCATTATTACTGAGCCTTTTGATCTTTTAAGGTTCTTAATGTTGGATAACCAGCAGGTGTGTGTGTGTGTGCGTGTGTGTGTGTGTGTGTGTGTGCAGATCTTCGGGTTCTTGGTGTTGATGTGTGTGATCCTGGCGGTGGGACACGGTATCTGGGAGGGCTACCAGGCCAGTCACACCACCTACATACCCCGGGAGGGGAACGTGGGCGCTGCCTTCTCAGCCTTCCTCACCTTCTGGTCCTACATCATCATCCTGAACACGGTGGTGCCCATCTCCCTCTACGTCAGCATGGAGGTCATCCGTCTGGGGAACAGCTACTACATTAACTGGGACAGGCTGATGTATCACGAGCGCAGCGACACGCCCGCCGAGGCTCGCACCACCACGCTGAACGAGGAGCTCGGGCAGATCAACTACGTCTTCTCCGACAAGACCGGCACGCTCACGCAGAACATCATGAACTTCAACAAGTGTTCCATCGCCGGCAAGACCTACGGTCTGTCTCTCACACACACACACACTCACACTTATATATACATGTAACAACAAAGCTAAAACTCATCAGAGTTAAATGGAACTGAGTGCGTTTGTCCTGCAGGAGACGTGATCGATCACTACACAGGACAGAGGCTGGAGATCTCAGAGGTAAGAGCTTTCTCCACAGCAGAACTCTCTGTCTCACTTATTAACACAAAGAAATCCCATTCTGTAAGGTTGAGTATCTTACGCCTTGTTTACACCAAGTTGTCCTTCTTTAGATCGGATAAAGATGAAGTTTTGTCTTAAAACCACTCCAGCGTGTTAAAATTCACTTATACCACTTCAGCGCTGTTATTTCAGCCAAAGTGAAAATATGAACTAATCCCAGTAAAAATATTCACTTTATCTTTTCTAATTAATATCTATTGGTGCAGGTGTTTGTTTACATTGAGACAGTAGCGCATTAGTAGATTATTTTACAGTAGATTATTAAATCCCACACATAACTGTTCATAACATCACTTTTACTCCACATTTAGATTCACTGATGGTGCAGATTAAACTTCAGGCAGAGATCTAAGGACTGCAGGAGATTCAGTAAAGTCTAGACAGACAGACAGTTTTGTGTGATGATGTGGGACAGAGAGACAGACAGACACATTCCTGAGACTGGTTTCTGCTTCTCTCATGTCTGAAACATAAATATACGATATGAGATAAGAGTGAGTTCTGACCGATGTAATGGACAGACAAATTATTATTATTATTATTATTATTATTATTATTATTATACAATGGAACCTCGGATTACGAGCATAATTTGTTCCGGAAGTGGGCTCGTATTTCAAAACACTCGTAAACCAGATTAAATTTTCCCATAAGAAATGATGGAAACTTAAATTATTCGTTCTACAGCCCCAAAAAATAAATACATAAATATAATTAATACAAAATATAAAATAAAAATAAAACAAATTAACCTGCACTTTACCTTTCAAAAAGGTAAAAAATAAATCCCGGCAGATAAGCGTTTCCTTTTGTGTGTGCAGGCGCTGTGTGTGTGTGTGTGTGTGTGTGTGTGAGGCTAGAGTAAGTGGAGACTCTTTCTTTCAGCCCCTCCTGTCTCCCCCTCCTCATCTTACACTGCCACTGCAAAAACTTTCTCCTTTCGTTTAAACACACTCACACACACATTAACTGAAAGACTGTTGTTCTGTTCTAAATTATTAAAGCTTTTCCTCTTTATTTTATTGTTGCTCGCGACAGTGTAACAGCTCGTTAATCCATGCTCGTGTAATGATGAGATGGACAAACTGCTCGATGCCCGTTCTTTTATTTTCTGCATTGTCAAGTTATAGTACAACCATTCGGGTGGATCCTGCACTTAAATCCAACAAAAAAAATACTGAAGAACAAAACTCAGCCTCTATATCCTAACTTAAATCTCACATTCGCGTTCACACACACCGGACTGCATTACCCACAATGCATCTCCCGCACTGGACTACACTTCCTTAAACAGAGGTCATAAATCAACGACTCTCTCCCGCTACACTGTTTATCTGAAAATTATCAATAAACATCGCTAATGACACTCGTGTGAGCGCAAACTAA